>NW_007253577.1:420436-430137 GCF_000164805.1 Carlito syrichta | reverse complement strand
GCCTGGGCAGTCGCTGGGCCCCGCTGTGAGGCCCGAGCCTCCTCCTCCCCGGTCCACCCTCCTGCGGGCCACGCAGCCTCCTGTCCTGCACCAGCTGCCTGCTCTCAGTCCCAGGCAGCTCCCAATCCAGATCCCGACTCAGACAGGAGAGGGGCCTCGGGGTCACGCAGCCCTGGGTTCAAACCTGACCCTCCACCTCAGGGCCGATGGTCAGTCCTCCGCCTCAGTATCTGCAGCTGCAAGGTGGGCACAGTGACCTCTGAGAGGGCTGACTGAGTAGCACAATGGCCAAGAGCTGGGACCCTGGGGCTTGAGCCTCAGCTCTGCTGCAGGGCCTTGGGCAGATAACACATCTTTGCCTGGTGTGGGTTTCTTCATCTGTAAGATGGGGTTTGCAGGGATCTCCTCCTGATAAGTGGTTATGAGGATTAATAAGTAAATAGTATTTAAACTCCTCTAGGCCGGGCATGGTAGCTCATACCTATAATCCCAGCACTTTGGGAGGCCAAGGTGAGAGGATTGCTTGAGCCCACGGGTTCGAGACCAGCCTGGGCAACTTGGCGAGACCTCGTCTCTACAATAAATCAAATACATAACTAAATAAATAAAGTTCTCTAGAACCGTGCCTGGCAAATAAAAAATGAAATGCTTGGCACAGAGCCAGGCAGGACACAGGCTAAGGGGTGAAGCAGGGGTGGCAGCAGCCAGAATGCCCAGGGAATGGCCCCCCACTGAGACCCAATCACGGAGGAGCCCTGAATGCCGAGTCAACCGCTCTGGGGAGAGCTTTTGTGTGAAGAAGAGATAGATGTGGGGGAAAGTATGTCGGGCGAGGGGTGAGGGGGCAGGTGGGGACCCAGGGGTAGCATCGGAGGCCCTGCTCTTCCGGTAGGCGGGTGTCCGGGGCCAGGAGGAGGACCGACCTCAGCACTCTCCGCCTCCTGCAGGGGGCCGTGTGAAGACGTGGAAACGGCGCTGGTTCATCTTGACGGACAACTGCCTCTACTACTTCGAGTTCACCACGGTGAGTGGCCCCAAGCCCTCCCTGTCCCTCCCGCCTCCCAACTCCCACCTCCCACTAAGCCACAGATGGAGAGAGCCGGGGCCCCTTGGGATCGTTCAGTCCCTCCACACCCGTTTTACAGATGGGGAAAACTGAAGTCCAAAGAGGAGGAAGGGCGGGTCCAAGGCAGAGCCCAGGCTGAGAGCTGGGTCTCCCGACTCCCGGCCCCTGCGCCCATGCTGTCCCTCCACCCTCAAGACTGGACAGAGTCTCAGAAGACAGACGACCCCTCTTTGGGTCTGGGGAGCCCCTCGCGTTCACCCTCCTCCCCCTGCCCCACAGGACAAGGAGCCGCGGGGAATCATCCCCCTGGAGAACCTCTCGGTGCGGAAGGTGGATGACCCCAAGAAACCAGTACGTGTCGGGGCGGGGCCCAGTCAGAGGGCGGGAGGAGAGGGCAGCCCACCGGGCTCCCCAGGGCCGGGCCCACCCATCATGCCTGCTGTGTGCTCGGGGCTGCCCTCCTCTCTCCCGGGGCCAGATGGCGTGGTGGTCCTCTGGCAGTCTGACTCTGACACAGGCCAGATGGTCTTGAGTACGGCACTGCTCCTTGCCAGCCTCGGTTTCCCCATCTGTCAAGGGGGATTTTGGAGCAAATGGTGGATCTTGTGGGGCCTGGCACACAGCGCGTACCCAGTGTTGGGGGTCGCAGCCCCTTCACCCATCCCGGGGAGGGGTGGGGCCGTCCCGCTGGGGGACAGCAGCTGTGCGTCGGCCTGAGCGTCACAGCCGCCTCCCCACAGTTCTGCCTGGAACTCTACAACCCCGGCTGCCGGGGCCAGAAGATCAAGGCCTGCAAGACCGACGGCGACGGCAAGGTGGTGGAGGGCAAGCACGAGTCCTACCGGATCTCGGCCGCCAGCGCCGAGGAGCGTGACCAGTGGATCCAGGCCATCCGGTGAAGGCGGGCTGGGGACGGCGCCGACCCCGGGAGCCCCTCCTCCTGGCGGTCTTGTTTCTTGCCTGACTCTGGCCTCTCCTCCGGGTCTGACATGGGTGCTTCCCGTGTGCCCGGCCCCAGGATGCAAGGGCGAACAGCCTGGCAGGCTTGGCGGGGCGGGGGGAGCTGAGCAAGGGGTCTCACAGAAAGCTCGGGCCCAGCACCCGGCCCATGGCGAGGGCTGCAGAATGGTGCCCTGGTGGCACCACACTCCCAAGTGGCCCTGGAGGGAGCCGGTGGGGTGGAGGGAAAGCTTTCCAGGTGGAGGCCCGGCATGGACAGACGCGAGGGCCAGGTCGCAGGCGGCTACCCACACAATGTCCGGTGCCCAGGCGAGGCGGGCAGCGCGGGGCTGAGGCTGCGGAGCGTGGCAAGGCCACAGTTGCCATGGTGACAAAGCGCTGGTGTCTCCTGGGGCACTGGGAAGCCATAGACTTGTAAATAGGGGAGGGTGGCCGGGTGAGGAAGGCCACAGTGAAGGGGCTGGTTCCGAGGCGCCAAGGTGGGTGAGAGAGGGACAGGTGTCACCGCCGTCCAGTTGAGAGGCGCTGATGTGGCTGTTGGCTGAAGAGGGCAGTGGGGAAGGGGCCCGGGGACAAGGGAACAAGGTGTCAAATCTGCCCAGGGCCTGACTCTGAGCCGGCCCAAGACCTTGGTCAGGGTAGGACGAGTCAGCCAGAGGAGGATAGGAGTGGTCGCTGGAGAGGGCCATTCCCCAGAGGCTTGTGGGCCTCTTCATCTGGATCCATCTGCACTTTACAGATGGGGAAACTGAGGCCTGGAAAGGGGAGGGCCTTGCCCAGGGCCGCACAGCCAATGGGGTCAGAGCCAGGTCTGGCTCCACCCTATGCCGCCACTCCTCCTCCTTCTCCTCCAGAGGGTCAGAGGGTATCCCACAGGGAGTCTGACGCCACAGCGGGGGGTGGCGCTTTGGGTCCCACCCATGGGACCCTGGGCTAGGCTAGCAAGGCTGGACTTGCCCTGGCTGGGTCCTTGTGAGGGTTGTCTGGCCTTTCTCTAGGGCAGAGTAGGCCTACCCCCTGGCAGTCTCCTGCCCTGGTTATGAGTCCCGGGAGACTAGACCCTGGGGCCAGCCCAGCCCTGACATTTCTTCTCCCACCCTCGTTCCAGAGCCAGCATCACCCGCGTCCCCTTCTACGACCTGGTCTCTGCCCGGAAGAAGAAGATTGCCAGCAAGCAGTGAGCTTCCTGGAGGAGGTGTCCTGGGAGTCCCGGAGCCCTGCCTCCTACCCGGTGCACCCTTACCTGGCCTCCGACGTCCTGCTTTCCCCATTCCCTCGAGCTGACTGTGGAGGGAAGGCAGAGCTGGTGGGCGAGAGCCCCAGAGGGTGCCCCGTGCGGCCAGGAAGGATCCCAGGCCCTGTCCGAGGTCCACTACAGTAAAGGATGAGGAAGGCCGGGAAGAAGCCAGCCAGACAGCAGCATTCTCCTCCTCCCTGGACGCTGCGTCCTCGCCTCTGAAGCAGCTCGTTGCCTTCTGACACAGCCCTTCAAGTAGAAGGCACTACGGGGTCCCCTAGAGCCTCCGCCTCTGCTCAGGGGCCATCTCTGCCAGCCCCTCCCTGTCCTCAGGTTGGGTCGGCCACCTGCCTGAGCAGGGCTCAGCACACGCACACTCAGACCCTCGATGGGACCCCAGACCCCACAGACTCTGACCTGCCATGTGCCCTCTGCCAAATCACACCTCTTCGCCAGTGCTTGCAAAACAGCAGTGCTATGGGCCCCAGCTTTCAGCTGGAGACACCAGCACTTGCTCAGAGAGCCAGGTGGACTCTGGATGGAAGGCTGCCGGGAGACAGCAGCAGGGCTCCACCCTCAAGGATGTCACGTGGGACAGAGGAGCAGGTGGGATTCCTCAAAGAGTTGACAGGAAGCACCCCGGACAGGTGGGGTTCAAGCGGGACAGGTACTGCAACCAAGAAGCCAGGAAAAGAGAGTTTGTGGGCTGTGGCTGCCGGGAGGACTGCCTGGAGGCAGCAGCTGAACCAATAAACAACACCGGGCTCATGCCTGAGTCTTGGCAACGGCTCCCCTGTGAGACCCAGCAGGTCCCAGCATCTCCAGACCCCGGCAACAGCATCCACAGAGCAGAGCCACTTCCCTGGTCCCCGGCAGTCTGCTCTGTCTCCAAGGACACCTTGCCTGGAGGAAGAGGCCACTCACCCCCTCACATGGGCCCTGGGAAGTCCCAGGAGGGAAATTCCCTGGCCGGAGATGCGCTCACCTCTGCCCTACTGCTGGCGTGCGTGGGGGCAGGTGGACTTCCCAGCACCCCTCCCCCTCACCACCCACACCACACGTGCCTACCTTCCGTGGGTCAGGATGGAGCTACTGCCTTGGCATGTGGTGAGATCCCCGTCTCTGGAGGTGTGCAAGTAGCCAGTAGCAGTCTGGGTGGGGGTCCGCAGGAAGAGGCCTTGCCGGACATCTGAGAACTTCCACAGACTCATGTCAGCCTGTGAGCTGAGCCGCACCTCTGCCATCTCACTTGGTCCTGAAGGGACAGTCAGGGGAAGCTGTGGAAAGAGCACAGGGCTGGGGCCGAGGGTGAGAGTCCTCTCCTGCCTCTGGCACACACTAGCTGTGTGACCTTTGTCCACTCCCTTCCCTCTCTGGTCCTCAGCGTCTCCTGTCATGGAGTGGGTGGGATCTGAAATTTCCAGGTGTGAGCAGCTGTTCTGGAAACCGCTCAGAAGAGCAAATAAAATTCACGATCCAACTCACAGGAGGCCTGTCCTCTCATCACCAAGTCTGCCATCCTAACCACCCTGGCCCTTCCCCTTGTCCCTTTCCCAGCTGAGGGCAGGATACCAGACAGGGAAGAGAGTGCCCCGCCCTCGGGACACTGGCTGCCACACTGAACAGAAGCCCCTGGGCAGACTTCCAGCAGGGATCCCTCAGCACAAGGGCAGGGTGGACTTGCTCTGTTGAGCCCAGGGAAAAGCAGAACTCTCCAGTAGGCAATGCCGTCCAAAGACAGAAAGAGCTGCTGCCTTGGGAGACAGGTAATGAGTTCCCTGTCTCTGGAGGAAGGCAAGCACTGGCTGCTCCAGTGATCACTTGGCGGGTAACAGAGGCATTGAATTTGCTAAGTTTCATTTATTTGTACTTCCCACAAATATTTATTGAGCACTAAAGTGTGCCAGCCACTGTTCCGGGCACTGGTACAAGGCAGAATCCCTGCCCATGTGGGGCTCACATTCTGGAGGTCCTGAACGCTGGGACACGTGCCGTTATGAAGGAAGCAGAGGGGGCAGTGGAGGGCTGGGCTGGGCTGAGCAGAGGGGCAATCCGGGGAAGCTTCTCAGAGGAGGGTGGCTGAGTGGTGGCAGCCGGGCCAGGAAAAGGACACGCACCTGATGGTTCAGTGAGGTTACCTCGTGCCCCCCTCCCCATTGGACAATGAGCTCCTTGTGGGTCAGACGGTGTCACTGCTCAGTGCCTGGCACACAGTAATCGCTGACTCAACTGAAATTGACTAAGAAAGAGTCCTCTTAGAGGGGTGGGGCCAGGTGAGTGCCATGACACAAGCCTGTCTTGGAGACAAGGTATTTCTGGGACTCCCTGGGGCCCCAAACACAAGCCCTGACCGCATCAGCAGCTGCAAATGTCTGGAGGCCGAGGGAACCGCAAGGACCTGGGTGACGCTAGAGGATGGAGGAGTGGCCGGAGGAGTGGCACAGCCACGTGGCCATGTCACCCTGGGGACCTAGGGGAGTCCGGCCCTGACTCACTCACCCTCCCTGGCGGCCCTGCCCACCTTCCCACCATCCTGCCACTCCTTGCTCTGGGCAGCAGGGGGCACCCACCACACGCGCATGAGAGGTCCAGCCGCTGGACCCGCACAGACCGGCCCAGGCCAGCCGCCCCTTGCAGGGACGGGGCTTCTGTCTAGAGCAGAGCCCTGGCCTGGACGTCCTGGAGCGGGGAGGCACCTGGTCTACTAAGGGCCTGCAGGCTCAAGTGGCCCACAGACAACCATGGGCGCGGACGAGACTGGCCTCCCCTGCCCTGGCGCTGGGCACAGTCCCCCCTGCTGGGCCTGGAGTCCCAAGACAAGCTCACTCTCTCAGGCTGTGGGAACCTGAGCTCCTGCTCCCCCTCTCTCTGGATGGGACTTGTCTCCCTGAGGGGTGGGGCCAGGTGAGTGCTATGACACAAGCCTGTCTTATTTCTGGGACTCCCTGGGGCCCTAAACACAAGCCCTGGCGGCTAAAAGGAGGCAAGGCCGAGGCAGGCAGGGTGCCAGCAGGGGCTGAGCTCCGAGGCCACAGCTCCAGCTGCCCGATGCTCTGACCCAGCATCCAGCATCGTGGCTGCTGAACACAGCCGTCCAGGCCCGAGGGAGTCCTGACTTGGCATAGGATGCGATGGGCTGGGGCCGCAGAGGCAGGGGGCATGAGGAGGTAGGGGGACCCCTTCCCGGTGCCTGGAACAGCAGCCTCCACCCTGAGGCCTGGCACCAGAGCTGGCACGGGAGCCCTGGGCCGGATGCTGGGGGGCAGGAGGTGGGGGGGCAGCCAGAGCCAGCGGCAGGTGTGAAGGACCTGGGGAAATTGATTTATTAGGGCCATGAAAGGAGCTAAACATGTCTGCAGGCTGGCAATGACTCAGGCGGTCCCCAGGGGTCCGCAAGCGTGAGCATCAAAGAACCAGAACTGGGCTCCTCCCACCAGGCACCACAGCCTCGAGCCCCTCCCCTCCTGCAATGGGAGGACTCTCCCCCTCCCCGCCCAGTGTCCTGAGAGTCTGGCCTGGCCTCGGAGGGCCACCAGAGACCTAGCACTAGGCCCGTCCGCCCCAACCTCCAGACGTCACACGGAATGGCTGAGGATGAGCCCTGGAGAGACACATCTGGGTCGGAGTCCTGGCCTGGGCCCAAGCTGTGATGTGACTTCAGACACGCGGCCGGCAAGCTCTGGGCCCGCATTCCCAGGAGGACCCATCGCAAGCCAGACCCCGTGCACCTCCCCGGCTGGCAGTGGCAGTGTCGCCCCATCCCACGGGTCCTCCTGCAGACAGCGGGCACAGCCTCCTCCTCTGCCTGAGTGCCACCAACTGCCTCCAGGAGCAAAGCCAGACTCCACAGGGCCTCGTTGGGAGAACACGCTCTTCCAGGCTGCTTCCGGGCCGCCGCGTGGGGCTTCCGAGAAACTGGATGAATCAGCCTGGAGGCCAGGGCTGGGGGGACCCAGGAGGGAAACATGGCCTCATAGTGCCGGGAGTGCTGGGGAGCTGCAGTAAGGATGAGGGGCGGGGCCGGCGTGGCAGTGCCGGGGACATTCCTGATGTGAGGGACTGCTGAGAAACCATGGAGCTCCCAAACAGCAGCTCTCCAGTGGGCCTGGAAGAGCCTGCCTGGAACAGCGAGCCTGGGAAGGGAACAGAAGTGGGACCAGCGCAGCCAGCCTGCACCTGGATAGCATTGTATCTGGATAGCATTGGCCAGCTGGGAAAGGGCTCAAAGCAGGAGGGAGACTCAGCTGGAGGCTGTTTGGGGGTGGTCCCTCAGGCCAGGTGTGGGAACCGGACAAGGGAGGCAGCCACAGGTGAGTGGATTCGAGGAAGGGGACAACGGAGAAAGGCTGGAGGGGCTTCCAGGGCCAAGGCCTGTGGAGTGGAGGGCAGCTCCCAGCAGCCCGCCGGGGCAAGGGCAGGGGCGGGCAGGCATGGGGAAAGGGGAGACACGCAGGCCACGCTGAGTCAGAGGGGCCGCCGGACCTCCAGATGGAGACCTTCAGCTGCAAGCTAGACCACGGCACTGCTCAGCACAATGCCCTCCACCTTCCCCTCTGCACCCTCTAGTTGCCCCTCCCCTGCCCCTCCCACTCACCCCATCCCCTTCTCGGGTGTCCAGTCCTGGTGCTGTGTTGTGGTGTGTGATCCAGGACCTGGGCCTGCTGCCTGCCTGCAGGCTAGGCTCCCACCTGGCTCCCCCTTGCCGGCCATGTGGCTCGGGGCCTGCAATCCCACCAGCCCCGGGCCTTGGTTCCTCAACTCCCGGCTGTAGGGCCAACCCGGCGCTAGAGGCCAGCCTCCCCACCAGCAGTCACAGCCCCAGGGCTCCAGATCATGGTGGCACAAGCTCTGAGGCAGGGGCTACTCCAATGTTGGGCCCGCCCTGCAGGAAGAGGCGGAAACTTCCATGGGTCACAGGGCTGGGGCTATGGGGGGGAGGGTGGGAAGACTCTGGCATCACTGCCCCCAAAGGTGAGACTTAACCATGGAGGGCTCCCTTTGCCTTCTCCTGTGGGCTTCTAGCAGCTGGTGACCCTCAAAATGACCCCACAAAGAGCCAGTGCTGCCGATGTGGCTGGACACCCCTGTCCCCACTCCCATGCCTACCCATGTCATGGCCAAAGCCGCCAGTCATGGGGCACTTGCCCATGCCAGGCCTCTGCCCCTGGGCCGCCTTCCAACTTCCTATCTCTCCAGAGCGGGCACCATGACCCCCCCTTACAGACAGGGACTCTGAGGCGCCTCTGACCCAGCCAGGATGGGCCTGAGCCAGCAGGAACCAAGGCCGGCTGACTTGAAACCTGTGTAGACTCAAGGTGGCCACAGACACGTCACCCAAAACAGGACCTTTGTGAGGGTGCTGGAGTGAGCACTCAAGGGGTGCCAGGACAGTAGGGGCATACCAGGATTCCCCGGGTACCAAAGACATGGGGCCACCCTAGAGATTGGCCATACCCACAAGAGCCCAGCAAGGAAGTGGGGCATTGGGTGGCCCTGTGGACAGAAGGGACGTGCCTGTGGCTGCGTCACCCTGGAGAAGCAGGAGGCAACAGGGTTCAGCCCTGCACCCCCTGACCCCCAGCTCCAGGGAACACTTCTCCCTGATGAGCCCCTAGTTCTGTCCCAAGGGGCGGGTGTGGACGATAATGAATTGGGTGAGTCTGGTCTACGCTTACCCGCAGCAAACCTTATAACCTTAGCTGTCGCTATTCTGTTCTTGATGGGGTCTCCCTTGGGGAAGCTGGGGATGAGGGCTCTGGACAGAACCACTGAAGGCAACAGGGCTGTCCATCCTATCCTTCTGGGAGCAGCTGGCAGCCCTCCTCCCACAGGAAGCCCTCCCTGACTACCCCAGCCCCTACTCCTTTAAGACTCCAGGGGCTCAGTGGCTCAGCCTGTAATCCCAGCACTTTGGGAGGCCGAAGCAAGTGGACTGCCTGAGCCCATGAGTTCGAGACCCGCCCGAGGAACTTGGCGAGACCTCGTCTCTACAATAAATAAAAAATTAGCCAGGCATGTTAGTGCACGCCTGTAGTTCCGGCTACTCAGAAAACTGAGGCGGAAGGATAGCCGAAGCCCAGCAGGTCAAGGCTGCGGCGGCCGGGAGCGTGCCACTGCACTCCAGTCTGGGCGACAGAGTGAGACTCCAACTCAAAACAAATAAACAAAAAGACGCCAGGGGTTTCAGAAACACAGGTGTTCCTGCCCCAGCACCTCCATAGAAAGCTCAGCACCTGATTCTGTCCCAACCTTAGGGGTTCACAGTTTGGCTTTGGGGGTGCTAACCTCATGGCCTGGGCTGCCAGGCTCAAGGAAAAAGGTGAGCTTCTGCTGCTGCTGAACCCTAAGGCCTACAAGTCCTCTCCACCCCTCTCTGCTTCACGGAGACCTCCAGCCCCATCCAGGGATGCCTCATCCTTCTTTTTTTTTTTTTTTTTT
>NW_007253577.1:414262-420387 GCF_000164805.1 Carlito syrichta | reverse complement strand
CTCACCTCAGCCTCCCAAAGGCGCGGGATTACAGGCTGAGCCACCGAGCCCGGCTAGCCTCATCCTTCTTATTCCTTCACAAGGAAACCAGAGCTCACAGAGGTTATGGGCCATGTCCTAGGTCACCCAACACAAGGCCTCACGAGGAAGATGGACGCAGAAGGCACTAGCATCCATGAAACATACTTTATCTCATCTGAACTGGTAGCCCAGGATTATTCCAGTTCAGCCCGGACTTACTTGGCTTGCTTACTCAGACTGAGGATTCATAGTACTACTAATACATAATTTGCCAAAAGTCACAAAGTATTCCCATTTCACAGATGAGGATGTGGAGGCTCTAAGAGTCTGTGGCTTGCCCAGAGTCACATGGCCAGGAAGTGGCATCTGACCAGCAACTGGCAGGGAGGCTAGGGCAGAGGATTAACTCCATGACCTTTCCAGCTCCTTTGAGCCTTTGAGACTAAAGCCTGCCTCTCTTCTTCTCCCTCTCTCGAGGGATCTCCAGTTAATAAATAAGAGCCCAGAGAGGGCCCACCTTGGAGCCCAAGAAATTTTTTTTTTTTTTTTTTTAGTTGGAGTCTCACTATTACCCAGGCTATAGTACAGTGGCACACTTATGGCCACCCCAGTGTCAACCTGCAGGGCTCAGGAGATCCTTCTGCCTCAGTCTTCCAAATAGCTAGAACTACAGGCCTGCACTACCACACCTGGCTTTTTTTTTTTTTTAATTTATTGTAGAGACGAGGTCTCACCAAGTTGCCCAGGCTGGGTCTTGAACCCATGGGCTGGCAGTCCACTCAGCTCGGCCTCCCAAAGTGCTAGGATTACAGGTTGAGCCACCGAACCCGGTCAAGAAATTATTTTTTAATAAAATGTTCCCCATTTAAAAAATAATAAGCTATGCTCATTTTAGAAAATGGAAAAATGCAACAAAGAGGAAAATCCTTCAACCACGAATTCCTCTGCCTGATACTACAAAGCTGCTGAATATCTCCAGCACCCCGTATGTTCTACAGGTTACCTGTCAGCAATGACACTGCCAACACTTTTGTCACCGGTGTCTGCTTCAGTGGCATGGAATCCCAATGTCCTCGTGTGTATCAGTCAGTTTAGGCTATGTGGTATTAACAAAGCACACTGGTGGGGAGGGGGGCGGGACTTGGCCAGGAGGCAGGACTTGGCAGGGGCAGTTCCTCAGGTACCCAGGCTGAGAAGGCACTGTCCTGGCATGAGCGCCAGGAGCACTTTCTGGATGTGACATGTCAGTCCTACCTGCATTTCATCAGCCCATGGGAGGCGCACATCCACCTCACTTTGAAGGGAAAGCAACGGCCAGCCACCATCTGTCCTGCAAGAGAGGAGAGCAGAAACCCTCAGTGTGTGGCACTGATGCCAATTACACCTAGGGTGACCCATTGCAGCGATGACACTGCAAACACTTTGGTCACCTGTGTGTCACCCATTTGTTCAGACCAAGGAGTCTTCCGGAATGCAGGGCTTCCCGGGCTAAAACTAGGAACAGCCCAGGAGGACTTGTTCTTCACAAACTCACTTCAAAACAGCACGGCAGCCATCTTGCAGACGACATGGCTTCCCCAACCCCCTACCGCTGGAGACGAAGGTTGTTTCCAGTTTTGCGTGTTGATAAGTACATTGTCTCAAATATCTTTACGAATGAAGCCTTGTCCACAATGGCTTAGGGACCATTTTTCAGGGAAAGAATACCTTTTATCCATACGTAACCCAGGACCGTTGGAAGGAACAATACAACTCACCATCCACAGCATAAGCAAGTGCCCGCTGTCTGTATGCTTACCTGGAATCCAGAGCAATAGTTCTAAATCATAGCATCACAATCACCTGGAGAGGCTGGGCTTGGTCGCTCATATTGGTAATCCCGACACTTTGGGAGGCTGAGGTGGGAGGAGGCTGAGGTGGGAGGAGTTCAAGGTCAGGAGTTTGAGACTAGTCTGGGCAGCACAGTGAGACTCCATATGTACCAAATATATATATCACCTGCAGAGCTTGTTCCCACAGATTGCTGGATCCCACTCCCCGAGTTTCCTATTCAGTCGGTCTAGGGTGAGGCCTAACCTTTCCTGCTTTGTAACCAGACAGGTAGCTCCCCAACTTGGTTTCCTACCTGTGAATTGGGGCCACTGAGAGATCAGCTCGGCCAGCCTCGTGGACCTCCCAAAGCCCTGCCAGGCGGGTAGTGAGAGTTCGGTTACAGATAGTCCTGGTTCTTCAGCAGCAGGTGAGATGAATGCATGTCTTAAAATATTTGTCCATTTGAATGGAACCACCTAGATTAACATTTCACTCCCATTCTACCCGCGTGAGCATGGGGTCTCTCCAGGTAAAGGCTCAGCACCCGTGTCTACTCACTGGTGTGAATCATCCTTCTACCTCTGCCGTCCACCTGCGGCTCTCCACCCTCCCTTACCAGCCTGGGCTCGAGATGGAGCAAAGAAAACAAACCCCCATGGCTGTCCTTGATTGCTACTGCAGTTCTTCCAAGGCTGCTGCGTGCCTGTCTGCTGGGCCATTTTTCTGGCTTACAGTGTGGCCAAATCCATCTGCCTTTCTCATTCCTAGTTTCCTATCACTGAAGCTTAGATCAGCAAGTGACCAATATAAAGGAAATGGATTTTGGATGACGGGATCTCCTGCACCTTGATCACTGGGGAGGGGCGTCCTGGCTCAGTTCAAACCCTCTGGTCATGGCGGAAGGCACAGTCAGGAATCCAGAGGCTGCTGCTACTGAGAAGCCCCCACCTCAGCTATAGCCCAGACACAGCCATGCTGCCTCCCTTCCCCTGCAGAGGGGCTCCAAGCAGACTAAACCTGGATGGACCCTGGAAAGGCCAAGCCATCTCTCCCCCAGCTGGAGAACAGGTGACCAAGGATGCGAGAACGGGCCACCGAAGTTGGGCGGTCCCAGCCCAAGCCTTTCCTCCACTGCTTCGGCCTGTGAGCTTTGTCTCTCTGAGTCTCTGTCTTCTCATCTATGAAATGGGCATGGTAATGGCCAAGTCAGTGGAGGGATGTAGCAGATGGATAGTCACCAGCACAGGTGCTGGGCACCAAGCACGCGCCCAACACGTGGGGCTGGCGGCTGTGCCCACTTCTGTTCCTGGGCCTCTCAGTGAACCCTGCGGGCTTTTCCTCCGTTTGGACTGAAAATATCCAGCACCACGGGCCTCAAGTCCCCAGGGCTCAGCAGCAATTAACCCTGGGGCTTCCAAGTTCTCTCGGGTCCTGGCACCTGGGCCAGGGCAACCCCTGCCCCTCTGGCTGCAGCCTGACCCATCAGCCCAGTGGGAACAGTGCCACGTGGGCTCCTGGGCCAGTGCAGACCACGCAAGTCCCAGGAGCACGGGGGGGGGTGCTTTTAAAACTGAGGCTCCCTCTGGAGCGGTGAGGGTGGGTGCTGCTACGCCCTATCTACCCCCCAACGTCGCCCCCTAGCTGGCAAAGCAGGTACAGCAGCCTCCAGGCCTGCCACCTGCCTCCCCTCCTCACCCCCCTCACGCCGTGCCACCCTGTCGCACTGCTGGGACCTGATTTCCATAATCATCAGCCATGGATCTTCAAGAAAAGCTAGGAGCAGCCCGCCACCACCCACTAGGGAAGCTCCCGCTAGCGACGCCCCCTCCTCACCTCCTCCCCCACCTCCCCACCGCTCCAGAGGGAGCCTCAGTTTTAAAAGCTTTCGAGAAACCATCCTCGAGAAGCAGCTGGGAGACACCCAGGATGTCGTTCTCAGCATGAAGGAGGGGGGGCCGCGGTGGCGGGGAGAGACAGAGGCGGGGAGAGGCTGGCGCAGGTGTAGACCAGGCTCAGAGACAAGGAGGGGAGGAGGGACACTGAGGCAGCCGAGGAAAGGGGGCACGTTTCCAGCCACAGTCTCATGGCAGCCTGACAACGACCCTGCAAGTGGGTTCTTTGCTGTGCCTCACTCTACAGATGGAGAAACTGAGGCCCAGAAAGGTTTCAGGTCTTCCCACCTGGTCAGTGGCTGGGTGGGGACTCGTTTCGGGTTGGTGGATTCAGAGCCCCCCCCCCCCACACACACACACACTACCTCCTTCCCGAGATGGGGGCTGGGAGCAGGGTGCACTGTGCATCCCAAGGGTGAACAAACCAGATGGCAGGGGACAGACCAGGGGCCCCACGGAGCCCAGCCCAGCAGAGCGGGCCGCTGTTGGGCGCACACTTGGAACCCAGGGGCCCCCAGAACATTGTCTGAACCCCAACTCTGCCACCTCCCAACCAGCCCCACCAGAGTGGGCAAAACACAGCCCCCATGCCAAACTCTGCTCACCCGCTGTGTCAGCACAATCTTGAACAAAGCATGGTTTTCATATTTGTTAATATTAAGAAACAAAAAAAGAAAACTATTTCCGGGCATGTGAAAAGTATGTGAAATTTAAATTTTTGTGTTCATCCACATTGTTTTACAAAACACAGCTCAGCACGTTCATATCTGGCGCTGTCTATGGCTGCTTGTCCTCTGCACTGGCAGGGCTGAGTCGTTCTGGCCAAGAGGCATGGTTCATAACATCAAAAATACTGCCTGGCCCTTTCCAGAAAATACTTGCCCACCCTGCACCAGTGGGACGAGTGGTGAGGCTCCTGAACCTCAGTGTTCTCACCTGGACAGACGGGAACACTATGAAACCAGGACGAAAGGACTGGTCAGACCCCAGGCACTGTGTGCTCCTGCCCACGCCCCCTGGTGCCCACTGCTGGCTGTGTCCCCACCCCGATCGCAGCCACCCACATGGACGCACCGTGAGCACAACTGTCCTTCCCCTGCCCCTTCCTGCATGTCCGCATCCCATGCTCACCGATCCCCCTCCAGGCCCTCCTAGCAGGGCCAGGCCTGACTGGTCTGCCTCCAGCACCCAGCACGGTGCCCGGCCCACACGGGCGCCAGCAAGCACTTTTGGGTGGGTGGATGGGTGCACCCTCTGCAGGCTGTCCCTGTTCTCCGATCCTTCTGCTCTGACCTCCGTGTCTCCTGCTGGGTCTCCCTGTCCCGCTCCCTCATTTCACCTCCACTCTGCAGCCAGGGCCATCTGCCTCCTCCCTGGCTCCCCACCACCCTCTAGGGAGGCCACACTGCCCAGGGCAGCAAATGGTCCCGGAGCTCTCGCCCTACAAACACCCAATCAGCTAGCACTTCCCTGACCCCGCAGGGCGTACCAAGCCTCAGGTGTCTGACCGTGCTGTTCCCTCAACCTGGCACCTTCTTCCTTATTCCAGTCCAACAGACCTGGCATTCTCCACTCAGCCCCCGAGACTCGGCTGAGGCCCCAACTGCCTGAAACCTTTCCAGGTCTCTACCCACCTCCTACCGCCCGCTACCTAGTGCCTGTGGGGCTTTGGAACCCTGTTCACATGTGTGAGTTTCTCCAGGTGAGCCTGTGAGCCCCATTAGACCAGAACTGTGACTGGTATTTCCAAATCACCAGTCCCAGCAAGGGTATGGTCCAGAGAAGACACTTAATAAATGCTCAAGAAATGAATCAAGGAGGGAAGGAAGGAATTAATACAGATGGGATCTTCTCCCTCCCTTGGGCTCCCCAGTTCTCTCCCACAGAGGCCAGTTGCCCAGCTTGGCCTTCAGGTCTTCACCGCCTGCGGCTCTGGCCGCCCTCCCAGCCTTCCCTCTTGCCGCACCCCAGGCCTGTCTTCCCCACATAGACCCGGCCTCCAGGCACTGCTCATGCAGCTGCCCTTCCGTTATCCTCCTCACATACCCCCACTGTGCCTGTGGGGACCCAGGCGAACAGAAGTAGAGGCCAACTACTCCCATATGTCCCAAATCCCACAGCAGAAGGCAGCGTGCTCTCCAAGGGCTCTCCGCGAGGACCTGGCCCAGAAGGAATCCCGCCACTCCGACTGTGGATATGGTGCTTCACCTTTTGGCAGACAGCGGGGCAACACCCATCTCATGGGGCTGCTGAGGCTGAGGGGTACTGTTCTCTAAAGTTTCTGGCACGCACTAGGTGCTCAATAATGGACAGCTGCTTCCAGCCTGGCCAGAGAGAAGGCTCAGGCAGCAGACCCAGGGCTCCCCGCAACCTGCAGCCCCACCTCTCTCTCTCACGCTC
>NW_007253577.1:412812-414118 GCF_000164805.1 Carlito syrichta | reverse complement strand
GCAGAGCCAGGCAGGACAGAGGCCAGGACCAAAGCTCAGGAGACAGGGCTGGGGCAGGGATTCGGACAAGATCACCAGCTGGGACGGGAGGAGAGAGAGAGAGAGTTGGGGGTGTACCAGGCCCGGGGAGGGAAAGAGGGAGCTGGAGGAATTGGGGAGAAAGAAGGACCTGAGAGGCTTGGGACTCTGTGGGCCCGGGTTCGAGTCCAGTAGCTTCCTTTCAATATAGTCAGAATGGTTCAGAATGTGGTTCAGAATGTGCACACAGCAAGTGCCCAGCGGGGGTCCCGGGCTGAGCCCAGGGAGAGGGGCAGCAGACGCTGCTCCGCCGGTGACAGCCTCCGGTGAGACAGGAGGCACGGGTGGCCGGGAGACTTGCACACTGGCCGAGCGACGACGGCCACCCTCCTACCCAGCCCAGCTCCACCTGGGACACCTTTATCTCCCCGCCTCCGTCCAAGCATTTCATCCTCTGAGACTCCGTTCATTCCCAGGCCCTGCCCCAGTCCCGACCTCCCCCAGCAGTGATGGTCTCCCCTCAACCTCAGAGCCTGACATGCCCGGGGCCACGGGCTGGTGGCCCCAGGCCGCATGGGGATGCCCCCGCCATCTCCTCACAAACGTCATGGAGGATTGACATCAGCTAGCGCTTAATCGCGAGGCTGGAGACTCTGCGGGCCCAGGTTCAAGTCCAATCGCTTCCTTCAAGATGGTAGATGTTTCATAGACACTGGGCCATCAGTCGGTGGTTCAGAATGTGCACACAGCAAGTGCCCAGTGGGAGATCCCAGGCCGAGCCCAGGTGTCCTCCTGTTCCCTGTTCCTGGCGGTGGCCTCCAGGCCCGAGGCCGAGCTGTCAGCTTGGGAGGCAGGCCCATTGCTCATTCCCCTTGAGTCTGCAGCGCCGGCAATCAATCAGTCACCATGGAAACCAGCCCTCGAATCCCAGGCAGGCACTTCCTGGCTGCGCCAGCACCACCTACCACCCACTCAGGCCTGGCTGTGTGGGTCCCTCACCTAGGACTTCCGGGTGGGGGGTGGGGGTGGGGAGGAGAGAAGGAGGCTCTGGAATTATCTAGGAGCACCTGCCTGTATCTCCCAGGCCCTGGGACTCCCCAGAGCATTTCCTTGGGGTGGGGACTACCACTCCATTGCCCCCTTACTTTTACAGGTCCATCCCATCCATGATGGCCCCCAGGACTGTAACAAGACCCCAGAGGAGGGATCCTTAACCTATGGGGTAGAAGGGGGAGCACTGACACCCAGTTGTGGAGTCAGTGGCAGCGGGGGCAGGGGCGGGGCGGGG
>NW_007253577.1:410214-412620 GCF_000164805.1 Carlito syrichta | reverse complement strand
GGGCGGGGGGGGAGCATGCGCCCCACCCTGAGCCCAAGAGACCACGGCCACCCTCCTAGCCAGCCCTCCTCTCTGGCCCGAGGAATGGGGGAAGAGAAATTCCTGGCCCACTGCAGCCAGCACCTGCCTCCCACTAAATCTGCGCCTGGCACTTCCAGTACCCATTAGCGTCAGGCCCACCAGAGACCATTAGCCAAGATCTACGGGTCTGCTCACCCACCGCCCACCCTGGCCCAGCTGCAGCCTCGTTCCCAGGCCCCCACCTTCCCCCACGTTCATCCAAGACTGGACAGGGCCCAGGGTCTGAGTCAGAGAGCCCCTAGCTCACTGGGGAGCCTGAGCAAGCCAGACAACCTCTCTGAGCCTGTTTCTTGTTCGGAAAATGGGAATAATTATCCCTGCCTTGCAGGAGTGATAGGGAGTCAAAGAAAGGACACAGAGAACTTCACACAGCACCCGGTAGGTGCCCTGTCCTCGGTAAACATGAGGTCCCTTTCCCTGCTTCATCCCCTCCCAGTAAAGGAAGAAGAGGCTAGACTAGCTCCTGGCACCACACAGCTGGTTCTGCTGCCCACGGTCTGGAGCAATCGCCCTTGGCAAATCCCCCACGATAGTGCCCAGTCTGCTGGGACATGTAGGATAAGGTGCCGTGCATTGAAACATCTGGCAGCAGCCCCCAAACCCAGCTCGGCAGGGGTCAGTTGTCTCAGCCACACCCTCCCTGGCCCTAGCTTCCTCTCCCTTTTACAGAGCACCTACTATACGCCGGCTGCGGCAGGAGGCACATTTTAAAATGTCACTCAGCTGCCCTGTGTCCCTCTTAGAGTCAAGGAAATGGGGAGTTAAGTGGCTTCTCAAGGTCACTCAACAGGTCAATGGCAGTACCAGGATTAGAACTCAGGCACGAGGTTTCAAAGACAACGCATAAAGGAAGCAGCCTCCTCTGCTGAGTCGGCCTCCTCCTCCAGACCCTCCTGATGATACCTACAGGACCAGGTGGAGCACCTTGCTTCTAGCTATCATCCTCCTCCGGCTTCCCCTTTTTCTCCTCCAGAAAGCAAACTGATTCTTCCAATTACTTTAATCTGTCCTGGAGAAGGCAGGGGAGGAGCCTCAGCCGCCCCCCCCACCAACACACACACAGGAGGCAAGGCAGCAATCAGCCCACCGTCCCCAGCAAGCCCCCACCTCCCCCAGGCTCCAGCCTCCCATGATTAAACACTAATTGCCGCCAAGCTCTCCAATTGAGGACTTTAATTTCCCGAAACGAAAAGTACATTTCAATCAGTTCCTCTCCCAAACCATCCCTCTTCGGGAGCTGGGACTAGAACATGAGCCTGGGAGGCCCCGTCAGACAAGCCCTGCCCACAAGCCTGCCGCCCCCTCCCCCACAGGCCCACCACTCCTCTCCTTCCCTGCTACAGGGTGGGGTGGGGGGTGGCTTGGGAACCTGTGTGTGGGAGGCATCAAGAGAGGCTGCCCCACCACCGCCCCAGCCCTGGGGTCAGAGGAGATGGCAGGGCACTGGGGGCATCAGCCAGAGGCAGGGTCTCACTGCCTGCTCCCTTGACAATGCACACGGCCGGGTCACTGCCCGGTCATTAGATGCTTCATCCAGGAGTGGACGGAGGCTGGGCAGGTGGACACCAGGGCTCTCGTTCCAGCTCTGCTGGAAATCTCCCCTCTCCAGATCTCAGGGCCTCATCTGCCCCTGGAGGGACCTGGGGAGGGGCCCGGCTTCCATGGCTGGAGGGCCTGTGATTCCCAGGCACCGGTCTGCAGGACTGGGCTGGCTGCAGACTCCCCTGGAGGTCCTGGGACTCTGGGTCCAGGCAGGGACCAGGAACCGGCATTTTATTTCATTTTATTTTATTTTTGAGTTGGAGTCTCTGTCACCCAGGCTGGAGTGCAGTGGCACGCTCCCAGCCACCGCAGCCTCGACCTGCTGGGCTCAGGTGACCCTTCCGCCTCAGCCTTCCAAGTAGTTGGAACTACAGGTGTGCGCCATCACAACCAGCTATTTCTGGGTTTTTTCGATTTATTGTAGACATGAGGTCTCACCAAGTTGCCCAGGCTGGTCTCAAACCCCAGGCCTCGGGCAATCCCCCCTCTCCGCCTCCCAAAGTGCTGGGATTACAGGCTTGAGTCACTGTGCCCAGCTAGGCTGGGGCTTTGAACAAGGTCTCTCCAAGCTCCATTCTGGCTCCAGAATCTTCCATTTAACGAGTAGGTACGAAGCCCAGGAACCGAGTGAAGCAACTGGCATGGATTACCTCTATCCATCCCACTACCCTCAGGGAGCCTGTCTCGCTCCCCGTGCCCACCCCGCCCTTACAGAAGGGCAAAGCGAGGCTCAAGGAGCTCGCCCTCTCGCCGCAAGCCAGGGGGAGCGAAACGGCTCCGCTG
>NW_007253577.1:408944-409620 GCF_000164805.1 Carlito syrichta | reverse complement strand
GACGCGCCTCCGCCCGCCTCCCCCTCCCGGCGCTCTCCTCGCCTCCTCCCCTTCTCTTGCCGGAAACTGATCCTGTCCCCGTCTCGCCCCTCTGGTCGGCCGCGTCGCAGCCCACTTCTCCCCTCCTGCTGTGTGACTCTAGACGGGTGTCTTAACCTCTCGGAACCTTAGTCGTGGGCAAGGGAGGGGAAAGAACATCAGAAGACCCAGGTCTAGAATGCCACCCCTCCATGGGTTAAAGAGAGGGAAATATATGTGTGTCTATTTGCTTTTCCATGCATATGTTTGCGTGTCTGCGCCGACACCCTGGAAGGGAAGCGGAGTCGCCGGCCAGGCTGGCTGCCTCCGGGGAGGGGCGGGAGCCTGGTCCCTGGGGGAAGGGGGAGGAGACGAGACTCGGTATGGCACGCACCTTTTAAATATTGAAATGTATAAATGCATTAGCAATTCCAACGAATAAATAAAATAAAACACAAACATTTACAAAACTGAGCTTGAAAAATAATGCAGGTGAGGATGAAAGCAGACAGTGTGTGCGGTTTCCGTAAACATCCCGAGCTTGTCACCACTCACCGGTCACCCTAACGGGCTCTCCCGTCCCCCCTTCTCCCCTCCCTCACCGTCCTGCCTCCCACTCACCCCCCTCCTGTCCCTGCAGCCCGGCCTGTGCTGAAGC
>NW_007253577.1:404954-408811 GCF_000164805.1 Carlito syrichta | reverse complement strand
CCACCCACCCCCAGGGCGCGGGTGACAGGACACAGGAGGGGAGGAAGGGGCGGCGAGCCTCCAGCCCCGGGACCTCCTGGGCAGGGGGTTCCCAGGCCAGTTCTGGCCCCTGGCCCGTGGCTCACAGTCCCGGCCTACCTACTGATGGGTGAAAGGGATGAGGGGAGGAGAGTCCGGGAGTCCTCCTGCAGCCCCTCCGAGACACCCCACCACACACACAGCCTGCACAGCAGCCCCCAGACCCCCACCCACATCACCCTCTTTTCAGGGATCTGCTCCTCCCCACTCCCTCTGGCTCTCCACAGTCTTGGCAGGAAGCTGTCCAAGCAGCCAGCAAGGAACCAGCCCCTGAGGCCCGTCTGAGGGTGTGACAGGTGTGGCCTCAAGATAGGGCAGGGTGGGACTGGCTCGGGAACTGGAGACCTTTTCAGGGGCTCCTGCACCGGGAGAGGTGCTTGTGGCGGGCGGGGGTAGGGGTGGGGAGTGGGCTTACCCCAGCAGCCCCAGAAAGCCTGTCCAAGGATGAGAATGCCTGGGAACCCAGAGGACTCCCAAGCCTTCCTGCCTCCAGGTCACCCCCTGCAGGCCACCAATCCCCAGTGCAGCTTGTGAGGGCTGACACGTTCTTAACAGGGCTTTCCCCAAGCTCATCTGTTTCTTCTTTCTGTCTCTCTCGCTCTGTGTCTGTCTCTGTCTCTTTCTTCCTCCCCCCACCCATCTCTCTCTCCCCTTGAAAATCAAGTCAAACCACGCAGCTTGGCATTCAGGCCCCTCAGTGTGGCCCGGCCGGGCTCTCTGACACCATCTGCAGTCCTGTCTTCAGGACTGCTATCCCCGTATGAACCCGCTTGGTCCTGATTCCGGAATGTGCTGTCTGCTTCCTCGGTTCAGGAGGCACTTGGAGGCCCGGCCTCCTTCTGAGGGTCCCACCGCCCACCTCACCCGTGCTCTCCTCGCCAGGCGGGGAGTCAAGTACTCACCGGCCTGCCTTCTGGGGGAGCGCTGTGCCGGCTGCAAGCACAGCCCAGCCTCTAAGTGGAGAACCCAGAGGCCAGGGTGTGGCCCGTTCCTGAGTCCTCAGGGTGCTGGGATAGGAGGAGCCCAAGGGGCAGGGGAGTGACAGCAAGTTCTATACAAGAGGGCCAAGTAGGGGCCAGGCCACACTCAGCACCCGTGCCCCGCAGAGACACAGTCCTCTTGCCTGGGCCCTCGGCCTTGGCCACACTTCTGCAAGGTCGGCGTGTTAGGTTCCTTTAACATAAGAGGAAACTGAGTCTCAGAAAAAGCGTTTTATCCAAGGCCACACCCACACAGGCTTCCATATCAGGTGGCCCCCAGGTGACAGAGGCCTGGAGGGCAGGAAAAAGGGGTCCCCGTCCCCCATCCCCTCCTGTCGGCCTCTTCCACCGCTCCAGCGCCTGTAGTTCCAGCTACTCAGAAGGCTGAGGCGGAAGGATCGCCGGAGCCCAGCAGGTCGAGGCTGTGGTGGCCGGCAGCGGCCACTGCACTCCAGTCTGGGCGACAGAGTGAGACTCCAACTCAAAAATAAATAAATAAATAAAAATAAATAAAGAGTTAAAATGGGCAATTTGAAGTCACGTGTATTTTACCGCAGTTTAAAGTGCGTACATGCGGCGGTCCTCTCCTGCCGGCAGGGTGGCGGCGTCATCCCAGGGAGGGCCTGTGGGGGGCGAGAGAGGAGCTCACTGGGCAGATGTGAAGGACTGAGCCCACAGGTTCGAGACCTGCCTGGGCAACGTGGCGAGACCTCATCTCTACAATAAATAAATTTTTAAAAAATTAGCCGGGCGTGGTAGCACGCTCCTGTATAGTTCAGGCTCCTTGGAAGACTGAGGCGGAAGGATCGCCGGAGCCCAGCAGGTCGAGGTTGCGGTGGCTGGGAGTGTGCCATGCACTCCAGTCTGGGCGATAGAGTGAGACTCCAACTCAAAAAAAAAAAAAAAAAGAAGGACTGTGGAATCTTGACTTTCTCTTTAGGCCCAGCCGGTCCAAGCTCAGAGCAGGGCAGGGAGCGGGAGGTCCCAAGGACCCGGCGTGGAGCCCAGGGGGTCCCGGGAGCTCCCCCAGTCGCTTCGTCCCCCAGCCCCTCACCTCGTCTGACCCCCATCTGCAGCCCCGCAAAGCTCTTCCCCTTCCTTGGGTGGCTGCCATGGGTCACCAGGTGCCCCTTCCAGGGGTGCCCCATCATCGGATGATCCGCCCACTCGAAGGAACCTGTGTCCCCACGCCCAAGTTTCCTCCCCTGCGGTCAAGCCCAGCCCAACCCTGGCAGCCGCTCTGGACGCGGGGCACTGCCCGGCCCAAGTCCTGTCCAGACTGGCCCCAGCCACCCTTCTGTGCCCCCCTCGCTGGCAAAGGCCTCGAGTCTCTCCTCCCCCCCCCATCGAGCCTCCCAGAGAAGAGCCTCACTGGGAAGGAGGAGGCAAGGAGGCCCCTAGAAAAGCCAAATATCTTGGCGAGAGGCTGCTACGAGCCTCCTGGGAAGCTCCAGAGAGAAACAGCGGGAGCAGGCGGCCACCGAGCTGGCAGGGAGGGAGGCGGAGGCTGTCAGGTGGCGGGTGGGCGGGGAGGCTGCGGAGGCCAAGGATTTCTATCACAAACCCGGCGTCTGGCGGCTGCCGCGGAGTGAGCACCTGCTGAATGCAGACCCGACGCCAGAACCAGAGGCTGGACCCCAGGGTACAGATGAGGAGAGAGGCCAGGCAAGGCGATGGCAGACGGGCCTGGCCAGGGTCACAGCCGAGGAAGGCTGCCGGGACTTCGGCCACATCTGAGCGAGGCCAACGTCTGGGACGGAAATAGACAGATGGGGGCAGAGATGGACTAAGGGGGGGGGGATGGGGCAAGAAGTGTCCTGAGGAGAGAGCCGCACTGTCCTCACCAGCAGCCGGGGGAGACCCCATGCCTGGTGGCCTGTGGCTGCCGGGAGAACAGAGGCACCCGGGAGAGGGCCAGGCCTGCCTCAGATGTCCCCCCGCCCCCCGCCCCACGGCAGTTCTCATGCAGGGAGGAGTAGACGCTTGCGGGGGGCTGGAGGTCTCCCACCAGGCAGCCTGTGGTCTCACTGCCCCCTCGTGGGGCTGCTTGTCGAGGTCTGGGCCTCTCCGCACCCGTCCCAGGCCATCCTGTAACTGCAGAGCCAGGGAGCGCTCAGCACAGCTGGGCAGGGCTGCCCGGCCTACCCTGCTCTGGGCTATCAAGCCCACTGTGTCCACCAGCCTGGGGCCCAGAGTGAGGGGGTGCGCCTGACCACCCGGGTCTTGGGCCCTGCTCTGCCTCTGGTGTGTTGTGTGGCCTTGGGCAAATCACTTGCCCTCGCTGGGCCCTGTTTCCAAGATGGTTGAACATTTCCCAGATGCTGCTATTTCTGGGGTTTTCACACTGTCTGAGAGCAGCCCAGCTCAGAGAAAGCTCTTTGGTGCTATTTGGAGAGATCTGATTCTGGAGTCCAGATCTCAAATCCTGACTCCCATCCCCTCATGAAGCCCTGTCATGGCCTAAACACTGCTTCAGACGCCAGAAACTCTGGTTTCTCTGGTGACCTCTCATCCTGGACCCTTCTGAACCTTGTTTTTCTCGTCTGTATAATGGGTCGGTGAGGACACCACCCCTCCCTCGAATGAGGCACAAATGAGACCAAGTAGGGGAATTCTGCCCGCAGGCAGGTCACTCCCAGGACCCTCCTCCTGCTGGGACCCTGTTGTCACTCCGACCTGGGCTCCAAGCCCGGTTCGGCATCTCTGTGGGGGCCCTGACCCCGAGGTAACCTGGCACAAGGGTGGCCTGCCGTCCATGTTAGCCCCCACCCCTCCCGCAGCCCCCATGCATTCTCCCCA
>NW_007253577.1:395841-404934 GCF_000164805.1 Carlito syrichta | reverse complement strand
CCCCCCCCCCCCCTCCGGGGCCTGCAGCCACCCCTGGGTTTTTCCACCCTGCTCTCTGGAAATCCACTCTAATGTCTCCAGGGGCCGGGAGCCGCTGGGCTTCACTGTTGATTTTTCACAAGTGATTATTGGCGGCAGAATTTGTCACCTGCACAATGAAAGGAAAATGAACCTTTCATTGGAGCCAGCCCCGGGCTCTGGGGAGGCTTCAAGAGCTGGGGGCCAGATGTGGGGAGAGTGGGAGCACGGAGAGAGGAGGGAGGGGAGGGGCGAGGAGCTGCCTTCCCAGCTACCCAGCGTCCAGTTCCCCCACCCCCACAGGCTGGGGTGTTTCAAGCCCACTCCCCCATTGCAGGTGGGGGAAACGGAGGCCCAGAGAGCTGGAGAGGCTCACCTAAGGTGGCACAGCAGCTAAGGGATAGCTTAGCTGTGCCCTCTCGGCACCCCAGGAATGCTGGCAAGGTGGGGCCCTTGGGGCTGGAGTCACAAAAGTCAAAAGGAACGCAGCGCATGGCCTGCTCCAAGGCCTCTTCCGTTTCACAGGCAGCCAGACTGAGGCCCCCAGAGGGACAGCGACTTGCCGGTGACACATAGTGAGGCCACGGCAGGGCGGAGCCCAGGAGTGAAGCCGGTGGGGACCCCCGCCAGAGGGCTACATCACGTATCCCCTCCCTCATCCCCACTAGATGGCTTTGTGACAACCTACCCTCCCCAGGCCTCAGTTTCTCCACCTAGCAATGAGTGCCACACGGGCCCATTTCTTGTTCCGCTGAGAATCCCTCCACAGCAGAGGCGCCCCGCCAATGCCTCCCCTCCTCCAGGCTGCCTCCAGTCGGAGATTTCTGCCTCTCGGCCCCCACCCGGGCTCCACTGTCTGTGTTTCACGCCTCCTCCGCCTCCACCTTGGCCAGCTTCCCTCACTCCTATGAGCCTGTCTTGCTCCCTCCCCAGTGCTCCTGTTGCTGTGAAGACAGCAACACCCACCAGGCTGCCAGCCAGGAGCAAGAGGAAGCCGGCAGAAAGCGGGCCTGTCTGGCACCCTCCACCTCACGGAGACCTCCGTGGCCCAGCAGCCCAGCCTCCCCTGCTGGCCTCCAGTGCCCGCCCTCTTGGGTCCCTCCAGGCCTGTCCAATCCCTCTGCTCCCTGGCCCCTCCAGGCTCCCCTAGAGCCCTCCGGCTCCCCCCAGCCCCCTCTAGAGCCCTCCTGGCCCCTCTCCCCAGACCCTTCCAGAGCCTTCCAGCCTCCCAACTCTACTCAGCGCTCCTGGCACTTGCTTTTCCTCCTCAAGCCCCTGGATCCCTCAGACCTGTCTTGTCAAAGAGAGGATGGGGCACGGCAGTAGGGAGGAGTCAACGCTTAGAGCACGGTCCGCCCCCACTTGCCCACACCCTCCTGCCCAAGCACCTGCCCATCTCCACCTGCCCACATCCTGACCACAGGACCAGAGGCTCTGAGAGTCACACTCAGCTCCAGCAATACAGTGGTGACAGTCACCACCCCTCTTACTGCTGGCCCACAGCCCCCTTGAAAGACAAGTGACAGACACCCTCCTCCACTGGGCTGGCTGACGTCCCACCCACCACACACACACACACACACACACACACACACACACACACACACACACATACACACACACACACACACCCCTACATACGCCACGGACTCCGCACACAGACGCACACAGGAGACTCCCATGTCCCCAGCCTTCAGGGGAGGCCCAGCACCGCCTCTGGGGTCCTCTCAGGCTGCTGGCCTCCTCCTGAATGGGCACCAGCACACCTGTTTCCCCACCCACTCCTGCCGTCACCACTGCTCGGGGTGAGGGGCGAGCCTGTGCTGGCTTCCCAGCTCTATGTCCCTGGGCAAGTGGCCCAGGCTCTCTGAGTCTCATTCTCTCTCCGTGAGATGGGCTGAGCATGGCACCCACCGCGTGGAGTTGCTGGGTTCGTCCCCATGAGGCCCTCAGGGTGGGACCTGGCAGCGAGGAAATGCTCACTCCGTGTGAGCCGTCACCCTTGTGCCCACCCTGTGCCTGTCAACGCACCCCCTCCCCCTGCCAGGCATCCCTCCCCACTCCCTTCCCTGCCAGGAACCCCACTCTCCCACAGGGGCCAGCCCAGGCCTCTGTCCTCTGGGCCTCCCTCCACCTCGGTGCAGCCCCATCCCAGAGATGCCTGGGCTCCCACCTCCCTGTGTCCTCTCCCGCCCCAACCAGTGGACTCCGTGAGCACCTGAGTCCAGCCTCACTGGTCTCCTCCGTGCCATTCCCACTCCTTCTCCCTCTTTGCCTGTCACCGTGCAGTCTCCTCACCACTGCTCCTTCCCCATCCGCCTCAGAAGCCACCTCCTCCAGGAAGCCCCCTCCACAGGTGCCCTGTAAGGAGGCGCTGGGTGGGTGGCAGCGTAAGGCTTTGGGCCAAGGATGGTCTGGTTTCTCTCCCAGTCTGTGTGACCCCAGGCAAGTAGCTCCGCCCACCAAGCTTCAGTTTCCTCAGTCCCAAGATGTTAAGACGCCCCCTCCAGGGAGGGCAGAGCCTGTACGTGGTAGGTGCTCTGCTGGCCTCTCCCCTACAGAGGGCTGGGTCTCCTTCCTCTTCCGCTTGGCTGTGGCTTTCCTGTGGCATGGAGCGTTGACTGAGTGTCTGTGTCATCTCCCTTTCCGTCACCGCCTGACACCCGTGACCCCGCGACCCCCAGGGCACGGGCGGGCCCTGCCGTCCCTCTGCCCGACTCCTCTCCCCCACACTCCGGAAACCCCACGAGCCTCCCCACGGTTGCCTGGTTTCTCCATCATTACCACAGGATGATGACACTGACCCGGGGCTGACGGGAGAATTAAGTGAGATAATGCGGGAATGCGCTTGGCCTGGCGCCCGGCTCAGAACTTGGCAGCCCCCCTCATCACTCCTGGGTTTAGAGTTGAGACCCAGGTATCGTTCTGCCTCCGAGGGGCTCGAGCCAGGCACACAATGGGCCCTTCCCGGGGTCTCCAGGCCAGGCCCATGAAGGGCTGTGGCTGGAGGTGGAGGCGGCTGAAGAAGGCTGGGGGTGAGCTGACAGCCGCTGGGGCTTTCCTCCTCCACCAGGCCCTTGGTGGCCCTGATGGCTGCTCTGTCCCACCCCACACGCCGCTCCCACCTTCCTCCTCTTATTTCTCTTTGGAATCGCTTCTCCGAAAGTTCATTTTGAAAGAAATCGATTTCCCAGCTGCTTGGAGATGCAATTTGGTTTTTCATTTTGAAGAAATGACGGTTAAGAAAAACTTCGGAGACTTAATCACCGTGAAAGGCCGTGGAAATAAAGAATTCCCCTGCCCTTGGCCAGAGATGGGGACCTGCGTGTGTTGTCTTGCTGTGACAGCAGAAAGCAGGTGCACACTAGGAGGCACAGCTGCACGACACACATAGCACATGCAGCACACAGCCACACACACATGCACACACAAGACACGCATGAATGTGTGCTGCACATGGCAAGACATACATGCATGTACACGCGTGCCTGTACACCACCCTCGGTGGAACACCCCATGCCCACCCCACAAGTATCCCCAGCACCCCCCAGCAGTGCAGTGAGGGGGCGTGGCTGGACCACCTCCACTCCTGACTTGACCCCCACCCACACACCCCCATGTATCTTGCTCTTGGCCCAAACTCATCTTCATTATTCTGGGGAGGGCTTGACTTCCACCTCTGTTCCAAGGGCCCTTTCCAGATCTGAAGTCACATGTATTCAGAATCGGACACCATTGCTTCACTCCAGAACCTTCATGGGCTCCCTATTGCCTGATGGACAATAACCGTATCTGGAGCTGTGGACAGAGGAATCCTCACATCCTGCCGCTGAAGCACACCTGCATTCACCTTCACTTCTGCCCCAGCAGCTCCTGGGGCCTGGGACTGCAGCCCCCATGTCAGAGAGGAACACACTGCACGGAAAGGCGGAGGAACTCACCCAAGGTCATATAGCTGATAGGGGGCAGTATGTGCATGTGTGCGCAAGCACACACACACACACACACACACACACACACACACACACACACACACACCAGTCCCGGGGCTCCAGTCCATCATTATCAATCCATTCTCTTCAAGAGAGTTCACTGTGAAGAAGCAGATACCCCTGGGAAAGTCATGGTGTCTGCAGGGAGCGCTGGGAGCAACAAACTCCCACCTTGGCTCTAATTCCCACCAAACCCACCCGTCTGATATTGCAGCCCCCTTCACAATCTCCCTGCCTCCGGCCTTCAGCCTGTACTTGCGTACCTCC
This sequence comes from Carlito syrichta, assembly GCF_000164805.1. Lineage (NCBI taxonomy): Eukaryota > Metazoa > Chordata > Mammalia > Primates > Tarsiidae > Carlito > Carlito syrichta. Next base: position 400,657 of record NW_007253577.1, on the reverse strand, counting down.
AGAGCTGGGGAGCTCACTCCCACCGCCATCTTTGATTCTTGTGAAGGTTACATTGTGCTGCACTCTGGCCCCAGGGCTTCTCCCACCTGGGGTCCTGGGTCTCTGCCCTGGGGCTCCAAGCCCTCTCTCCCCTTCTGGCTGCCCTAGGCTGTGATGCCCTCCTCATCCCAGGCCTGTTGGCTGAGGGCGAGGACTTGTAGCCATGTGAAATTTCACAGACTCATGCCACAGGCATACCAGCCCCTGGCCCAGGGGTCGACAGCCCTGGGGCAGAGAGGGCTGGGTTAGAGGCACTATGCCGAGAGCACAGATGCATGGCCTAGCTAGGGCCTTCCTGGCTCTCCGTGGGAAGATGAGAAACGGGAGAAGGGAGGCTGGATGGGCACAGGGCCTGGATTGAGGAGGGGGTAGCCTTCCTGGAGATCCCAGGAAAGAAAGGTTCAAGGTGAGGCCTCAGGGCAGCACAGGCGCAGGGTTACTCCCTCATGCCTTCCCCGTCAGGCTAGGGTTCTCTCTCCGCAGGGATGAGCTGTTGGGGCGGGGTGGGGGGATACGCAGGGGTCTCCCTAGGCCCTCCCTCTGTCCTCTGCTCCCAGGGTCCACCAAACTGTGTCCCGGTTGAAGCACGTGCATCCCTCCCTGCCCAGAGACCCCTGGGAGGGAAGTAGAGAAGATGTGGACGTCAATCAGACTCTGCCGGGGGGCTGCTGAGTCGTTCACAGAGGTCAACAAGGGAGGCCCCGGGGTGGGCGGCAGAGCACAGAGGTCAGGAGAAGATGGCCTCTGCTCGGTGGGGGTGGCCTCAGGGGAGGCTCTGTGGAGGAGGCGGAGTATGAAGTGAACCCTGAGGGCTGGGACATCTGCCCATCGGTCCTGGCTCCCCGGAAGCCTCTACGTCCATGCTTCCTACACTCCTACCCACTGGCTCGTTCCCCGTTTGCTGAGCGTTTACTATGTTCCAGTGCCTTCCGCGAGTCAGGTGGTCCACAAGTATCTAAGGAGCATCTCCTGCGAGCCAGGCACCGGCCTGAGCTGGGAGGGGGCTCTGCCGGGCGGTCCTGGGTCTCTGGCCCCCTACTGCGCGTGGCACACCTGGAGGAAGGCCAAGCCCAACACCGGGGACATTGGGCTTCCAATCCGGCCACCTAGCCACCGTGTGGAGCCGGGTGGTGGCAGAGGGCCATGGCTGTGTGCATGCGAGGGTTGTGGACAGACCGCAGGTGTCCTGCCAGCCCTGCCCTCGGCTCCTCCCACAGAGGCAGGCCGCAGAGAGGCGCCAGTGCACAAGGCGCAGCCCTGGGGACCGGTCAGGCCCTCGGCCCAGATTCCCTGCACCTGCCCCAGTTCGGGGCAGCCCGGCCTACTTCTCAAGGATGCTTGGAGGTCCCTGAGGGGCCCCAGGGCCCTGTCTACCCCCGCCTCCAGCCTCCGCCCCATCCCAGACCCACACACCCGACCCCCAGCCTCTGGCACGGGGTCGGCCCCAACATCGGGACCCCCTTCGCAGACCCTGCTGGTTCCTGGGGCGTCGGATCCCTCAGCCCCTTCCTCCTCCTTCCTCGCCCATCAGATTCTAGCAACAGGTGGGGGCACCGATGCCCCGGGGGCCCTACAGGGCACGCTCATCAACCCACCCTCCCCGCTCCCAAGTCCAGGGCCTTCCACACTCAGCGCTTCAGGGTACGCTTGCCCCGCTGATGTCAAGGTTCGGCTTTGGAATTTCGAAATAAAAATGTGAACCTTGTGTCAGAGAGAGCAACGTCGAGAGGAAGGGGATTCGGGGCAAGCCCTGGGCACAGAAGGACACCAGGGGAAGCCAGCTTCTCCTGAGGACAGTCGAGAATGAGCGGGTGTGGGCCTCCCGGCCTGAGAGACGCCTGGGAGGGATGGGGGACGTCCTGGGCCACCCTGGTGGGTGCCGGGGACAGGGCGTGGACACTGCGGGACAGGGAGGGCCGCCAGGGGAAGGACGCAGCACCGGGGGGGGTCCCTTGTTGCGGAAGGAAGCCCCACAGTTGGTCCCAACAGATGCCCAAGGAGAACCCCACGACGGCCAGGTCTCCATTTGGGCCAGGTGTGTCTCGGAGGAGCCAAGAGCAGATGGAAAGGCGGGAGCAGGGTGGGGGCCCAAGAAAAAGATTGTCTTCCTGGCAGCGAGAAGTTCCATTACTGCAGCCTGAAGACACCACCCACCCCTCACCTCCCACCCCCCAACTCCCTGTCGACACCACGTGCGGCTGGGTGAGCAGGCAGTGCCTGGCGACTGCAGGGGGACACGGCGACCTCGGCGAGCCCTGGCCACTGGGGGGTGAGGGGAGCGAGGGCACATGGCGTGACTGACCCAACGTGGCTGGGGTGGCGTTGGCCACAGCCCCGGGCCCCTCCTTTCTCCCTCACCCTCCCCACCCACCCGCCAGACCCTCCTTGCCTCCCTGGGACTGCACCCCTGAGAGAGAGAGAGAAAGAGACCCACCCAATCCTGTCACCAGCGCCAACGACCCCGGTCAGCGCCAGGGTGGAAACGGGCAGCTCTGGTCAGGGGTGGAGTGCCAGTCACGGGCTCGCCTACTGGGCGGCAAGAGGGGCTTGTGGAGAGACAGGACGGGCAGGGGCTGCTCCCTGTGACCAGGAGGGCTCCAGCCTCCTTGCTCCCCACTTCCAACGGCCCCCTGGCAGCCCCCTCCCCTCCCCCACTCTCTCTCACTCCTGGGAGTCAGGAAGGCCAGGCTCTGCCCTCCCATCCTGCTTCTGCCAACCTTGGCCTCCTGACCCAGGTGGTCACTTCCCGCGGGGCCCGTCTCCTCTTCCAAAGGAGGGGTGGCTTCTCTCAAGTCTGTGCGGCTGTGGCATCCTGCCAGGCTCCTCCCTTGCAGTCCCCTGTGGCCAGGGCCGCCTGCCTGCCCACTCCGGCCCCCCGGGTCAGTGGGGGGGATTCGCTGTTTCCTCTCCCCCCTCCCACCACCTCCTTGCTCTTCTCCTCTTTCTCTCCCTCCCGCTCCTCCTGTCTCCCCCATCCCCATTCCCCTCCCCACCTGTTTCCCCCGCTCCACACTTACCTCTCCCCTCTTCCATCCCCCACCCCCAGCAGCCTCCTCTCTCCTGTCGGAGAGCAGGCTGGGGCACCCAGCTGGAAAACTGGGTGTCAAGAGCTGCCTGGAATCCTAATGCCCCAGCCCTGGCCTCCTCCCTCCCTTACCTCTCCCTGAGGGACAGGTGCTGGGTGCTGGGCGTGATGGGGCTCCTCTCACTGCCCCCCGCAGCAGTCAGCCTCCTCCCAATGTGTGTTCCCCCTCCAGGCTTCAAGGCTCGGAGGAAAGCACACTGGCCCGGGAGTCCAGAATCCCGGTGCTAGCCAGTCCCTTCTCTCTGGGCCTCAGTTTCCCACTCTTCCATGCTCCTCCTGACACAGCAGGCTGCCCTTGGGGCTCCTCGCCTGCTCTGGCAGCTGGTCCCCCTCATTGTCCCGCTTGCTTTTGTTTTTGCCCAGGCCTGGCTCTGGGCTGGCTCGGGCTCTGGGTCTTCACAGGTTTGCTCGTTCCCGTCGCAGGGGCCGTCTCACGCATCTCTGCTCCTGCCTGGCCCCCCGTGTACACTGGGCCTCCTGACTCTGAGCTGGCGACCACCAAGACCAGCGGGCACTTAGGTGGCCTCAGTCCTGGCCTCCTCCCAGGTGGCCTGGGTGTCTCCACATGGGAGAGAAGGTGCGTGCTCACCCCTGCCCCGCCACCGGCTTCCAGCTAAATCCAGTCTCAAGGGCCCAGCCCTTTCTGTTCCTCCGAACAGTGTAAGTCAGCACGGACCAAGGCCACCGGTGGCCCCCAGCTCAGTAGCTTCCTTTGCGGTTATCACTTTTCCTGATTGTTGGTTACTTTTTCCCCAGGTAATCCCAACAAGTAGCCCCTAGTGAATGCTCCCCAGCTGGAGAGGGGTCCGCTCCTAGGACCCCGGGGTGACCCCAGCAACCCTCAGGGAACCCTCACCATCAAGCACGTGCCAGGATCGTGCTGGGCCGCTGGGGACACAGCAGGAGACCCCACAGACAAGGCCTCTTGTCTCCAATGCTACAAACAAGTAAACCAGAAAAACAGATCATTTCAGAGGAACCAGTGTTGTGAAGTAAAGCAGGGCGAGGGGACAACGACCGGGGCAGGGCCAGACAGGAGGGCTCGGGGAAGACACCCCAGGGGAGGCGACACTGGGGCAGGGCCCGAATGACCAGGCGCCCACGCGAAAAGGCTGGGGTGTGTCGGCCCAGAGGGCCAGCAAGTGCAAAGGCCCTGGGGCTGGACGGCGCATGGCTACTGGCGGAATTGGTGGCGAGAGGCAACAGATGCCAGCCCATCGATCAATCCGGAGGCTCCAAGTGTGACTGGATCATGCTCCGATGTTCATCGTGAGGGTCCTGAGGACAGAGGGGCAAGAGGAGATGAGGGGCCAGTTACAGGGGCCTCACAGGGACGCGGGCAGGAGACGAGTCCACAGGGTGGGATCTAGCCAGCAGTCTGCCCACGAGTGCGGGAAGCCCCTTCCTGGGCCCGGCTCCCCTCACTTCCCCGCCCCCTCTCCGTACCTGGACTCCTACTCAGTCCTTCTCTCCGCCAGACGTCCCACCTCTTGCATCCAGGCTTCAGCTACAGCGGGCCGTCAGTCCTCAGCTCTGTCGGGTTCTGCCGCCTACCCAGGGAAGGGGAGGGAGGAGCCGAGGCCCCCATGGGGTCTAGGCCACGATGATACCTTTATTAAGGACAGCCAGATCGGGGCTCTCCCCTCAACCCTGAACTACTTTTCTTTTCTTTTTTTTTTTTTTTTTTTTTTT
>NW_007253577.1:374550-395237 GCF_000164805.1 Carlito syrichta | reverse complement strand
CAAGGCTGCGGTGGCCGGGAGCGTGCCACAGCCCTCCAGTCTGGGCGACAGAGTGAGACTCCAACTCAAAAAAAAAAAGTAGCTGGGCTTGGTGGTATACGCCTGCCGTCCTAGTTATTCAGGCGGCTGAGGTGGGAGGATCACTTAAGCCCAGAACTTCGAAGCTGCCGTGAGCTCTGATGGCGCCACTGCACTCACTCCAGCCTGGGCAACAGAGCAAGACCCTTTCTCTGAAAATTAAAAAGATAAAAAAATAAAGGCTTGGCAAGGCTGCAGCGGCACAACTAGAGCTTTTCCTCTGTGGTTGATGGGTGAGTAAACGGACGCGAGCACTTTGAAAACTCTGATCCCGTCTAGAGAAGCTGAACATGCGCGCACACACACACACACACACACACACACACACACGCATCCTATGACTGAGCAATTTATTCCTAGGTTTATACTCAACAAGAATGAGTGCATATGCCCACCGAAAGACTTGTGAAAGAATGTTCATCCCAGCTCTATTCGTCATAGCGCCAAACGGGAAGCAACCCAAATGTCCATCAACGGTGGAGTGAATACATCAATTGTGTGTTTCACAGCAGTGAGAAGGATCCAGCCACGGTGGCATCAACATGAATGAATCACGACACGTTGCTGGGGAAGGGAGCCAGGCCCCACGGGACACGTGCAGCACTCCGCTTCCGTGAGGTTCAGAGAGGGCTCAAGCCGGGGAAGGTTAGCCTGCAGCCCTTGACGGAGAGGCTGGCAGGGATGCGGGGGACCTGGGTGCTGGCCGCAGGCGGGGCTTCACCGGGAGGCCGCGCCTTGGGTGGCGCACTTGGCGAATGAGCCACTTCTTGGACCTGCGTGCTGGGAGGGTACACACATACGTCAACTTCGGTGACAATTCACTTCAAAACCTTACCTTCAAAAGTGAGACGCTGCAGACGTGCCCAGAGGAGAAGAATGACCACTCCCTACCCCTCGTGACTTAGGTTTGTGATCCGCCAAACCTTTTACAACGCGACTGTATAACCTAGTAGGATGGCTGTTTGAAAACACACGTAGGCCGGGCTTGGTGGCTCAGCCTGTAATCCCAGCGCTTCGGGAGGCGAGGCAAGGGATTGTCTGAGTCTGTGGGTTCGAGACCCGCCCGGGTCACTTGGCCAGACCTCATCTCTACAATAAATCAAAAACTAGCTGGGCGTGGTAGCGCGTGCCTGTAATTCCGGCTACTCGGAAGGCTGAGGCGGAAGGATCGCCGGAGCCCAGCAGGTCGAGGCTGCGGTGGCCAGGAGCGGCCGCTGCACTCCGGCCTGGGCTACAGAGTGAGACTCCGACTCAAAAAAAAAAAAAAAAAAAAAGAAAGAAAGAAAACACACATGTATGGGAGGCTACCATGTTATATGGGGTTGCCGTGGTCTCATTTACTCACATAAGTTAATCCCTCCCCTTTTGGTAGAGATGGGGTTGCCCAGGCCGCTCTGGAACTCCTGGTCGGGAGCCATCCTCCTGCCCCAGCCTCCCAAAGTGCTGGGATCACAGGCGTGAGCCCCGGGGCCCAGCCTGCTGTCTTTCACCTGACGCAGGGCTCTCGGGCTCGGCACTGCTGACACAGACAGCTGGATGACCCCTCACCGAGGGGCAGTCCTGTGCACGACAGAACGTGGAGCGGGATCCCTGTGGTCTCTTCCCACTGGCCGCCTGTGGCGCCTGCCCCCAGAGGTGGCCGAGTGTCCCCCCCTGCGGGGAGCGTGGCCAGATTCAACACAGGACAGCCAGTTAATGTGTGCCACCGGGAGCACACTTCACTTCCAGCAGTCATTGTGTGTCTGCAATTCAGACTGTTGTAACCGGCGCCCCACGTCCTCATCCGCCCATCCTCACTGAGCCGGGCAGAGCCGCTCGGGGCTGGCTCTGGGGGACCCCAGGATGCCCCTCGCTCCCCTCTGCGGCTCTGTTGGGCCGCCCTATGGCTGCGCCCTGGCCTGTCCACTCTTCCTTCTGGTGGACCCAGGGCTTGCCAGCCCGCCGGAAGTGCTCCGCTGCGAGGGACAAAAGCCCCGGTCAGGCTTGCACGGGCCTCACGCACACCCACACCGCCGCCCCGCCAGGGGCGCCGCGGGGGCTCTGGCTCCCGGGTGCAGGAGGCAGCGTGCTTCCCCCCACCCCTAGGGCCGCCTGGCTGTGTTCGAGGCCACCCCTCACCTTCCCTGGGGTTTCCGTGCCCGGGACCAGTTACGTGCCCGCCCCCAACCTGTCCCCAGAAGACAGTGTGGCCACCTCGGGCCACTCAGGGGCCCGTGGCGGTGTCGGCAGCCTGGAGGTCGGCAGCCTGGAGGTGGCTCCGGCCCTCATCCCCTGAAGCTCTGTGGCAGGGGCGGGCCGGGGACATCGTTAGGGCTCGGGGACCTGGAGCTGGGTGGGCTGCAAACGCCACATGGCTGATTCGGCTGGTACCCTGCTGTCGCCCGCCAGTGCACGTCCCTGCCCAGAGCCGCCGAGCGCCAGCCTCTTTCCAGTCAAGTGGCAATGCCTGTGGGCTCCAAGGCCTTCGATCTCTGCTCCTCCAAGCCAAGCGTGCTGAGCTGTTAAGGCCCCACGTGGCCCGCGTCAGCTCTCGGGCCCCCTCTCCGGCTTCCCGCTCCTTCTCGAACAAGCCCTCGCCCCGCCTCAGGGCCCCTGCGTTCGCTCTGCTCTTACCTGGACTGTGCATCCGAGGCTCCGGCTCACCGTCAGCTCCCTTCTCAGACACCTCCGCAGATGGGTCGACCCCAAGCTCCCGGCAAATGCCTCCCTGTCTCCTCGCCGGGGGCTCTCCTTCCCCAGCGCTGCCAGAGGCTGAGCCCGCTTCTCCGTGCACCTGCGCTGACGCCGTCCCCTGGCTTGGACGGAGGCTTCCTGCAGGTCCAACGGCCTCCCGGCTCCTGCTGTGTCAGGTCCTCGGGCTTTCGGGGTCCAGAAGTTCTCCACTCACGGAGTGAGCCCAGCTGGAAAGCACAGGCCAGGCCCTTGCCCGCAGCCAGGAAATCCAATCACCCAGAAAAGCGCCCTCCTGCGCGCGACCTCCTTGGCAGCAGACCTGACCCAGATCCGTGGGAAACGGTCCCTGTGTTTACCTACTTCCTGTGGACGTGTGTGCAACTTGCTGAAGGAAGGAACAGTCACGGGCTTTATTAGGGGTTGTCTCGGGCTGGGTGCCCCACAAGCAGAGCCTGAGACAGGGCTTGGGCGCGGGTGGCTCGCCTGGAAGGGGATGCCAGGGAGGAGGGGGCCGGCACTGCGGGGAGGGCGAGGCAGCAGTGGGGTCGCTACAGAGGCCACGGCCGAGAATACCGGGGCAGGGGCGCCCACCCCTCTGGGGCCTCCCAAGAAGCATGGGGGGCTTCCCTGAAGGGCTGGAGGCCACGGGGCATGTGCCCACCTGCCCTGGGTTCTGCCAGTCGAGGGTTGTCCCAGGGGGCATCCCCCCACCCACCACCCACCCCAAAGCCCCCAGTCGCACTTGGCGGGGAACGAGGCTGAAGTCAGAGGTGGGCAGAACACCCGAGTCATCTGCAGCCCGGGGCTCGCCTGGACGCTGTGGACGGAGCACAGAGGAGGCGGCCCAGGCGCCGCGTCGCCTTCCCGCAACCTGAAACCCACCCGGCTCCCAGGGCTGAGGGTCCCGGAGGCAGACTGGCTGCGTGAGGGGAACGCCGGGGGAGGCGGCTCGGGTGCAGGTTTAAAGTTTTCAGAGGCCCCACGAGAGCCCTCGGGCACGACCGTGTGCTGCCCCATGCCTTCTGACCAAGTGCAAGCAAGTTCCCTCTACACCTGCACGCCAACCCCAGACGTGCCAGCTAAGGAGGCACTGTCACGGCAGACAGGGGCACTGACTCCTCACAACCGCCCTGCAGGGTAGGGCTGCTTTCCACGCTCGTTGCCAGGTGAGGAAACGGAGGCCCAGCGGTTTTACTTCACCCAGGCGTCCCTAGCTGGCAAGTCCAGGGCAGAAGTTCAAGCCCGGTGGGTAATCCCCCCCGGCGCCACGCTGTCTCTGGTGACAGAATCATCTTTTCAGTGCTTGGAGGGACAGTTCATTGTCTCATTTGCATTTCTCTGTTGTCATGATGGCAGCTAGCAGTGAGCATGGGGACATATAGCACAGAGGCCAGCAAGGAACGTATTGCTCAATAAAACCCGGAGGAGGGCTCCAGAGCGGCACCCCAGCTCCACCCCAGGGTCAGTTGCCCAGGCTCCTTCTCTTGTGACCTTGCTGTGCATGATCTCTGGCCCCAAGGTCTCCTCATAGTCCAACATGGCTGCCGGAGCCCCAGCCATCACGCCTCATCTTCTAGTCATGGGAAGAAGGGATAAAGGGAAAGGAAACAAAGGGCACCTACCAGCTGTCTTTTAAGGAAGGATCCTGGAATCTGCCACTTCTCATTGGCCAGAACTTGAGCACATGGCCTCACCTTCGTTCTAGACCAGCCCAGTCAGAGATCAAGGGTTCCGCTTCTATGAAAGAGGGGCGGGTGGACCTTGGGGACCAGCTGGTGATCTCTGCCAACATGAAGGGATGTCTTTGTGTAGACTTCTCAGCCATCTGTATTCCCTCAGCTAAGAATCACCCTTTCCTCGCGTGCCCTTTCCTGCTGCATGGACGACGGCCCTTTTCCTGTTGGTTTGCTGACCTGCTTCTTATGGGAAACTCACTGCTTCCCCAGACAATCTATAACCACGCTTGGCTCTCTGGACTCGTGTCCAAACCAAATGCGAGATGCCGTGGTGGGCCCAGCCCCGTGCCCAGCCATGTTAGGGGCCCAGAAAGTGTTGGCTTTCTTCCCCAAGGCAGGGGCTGCCCCAAGCCACTGTGCCCCAGAGCCCCCCTGGAGTGCTCAGAACTAAAAGGCCCAGCCGCACAGAAGGACAGGGTCCGGGCCCCATGTCTTTACCAAGTCCCCCGGGTGAGGACACCCCTGACGTCTGAGTTTGCCCTAGACTGTTGGCAGACTCCCCTGACGCAGTCGCTGGCCTCCTCTGGGTCACTGGGATCAGCACACACGTGGTCAGCCTCTCGTCCGTGCAGCCGCCTGCACACAGCTGAAGGGACCAGCCAGGCCCCCTCCGAGCCTCCTCCTCGCCAAGCTAAAAGCCCCATGTCCTCACCTCTTGCTTCTGTGGCAGGGCTTCCAAACCCTTCTGACAGTGCCGTTCTCAGCAGATGGCCCCGTGGGCCAACCTCCCTCCTGCAGCAGGTTGCCCTGAAGGGACCCTGGCCTCTCTGGGCAGCATCTGGACAGCGCAAAAGCACACCGAGCCCTCACCTCCCCTAGCCTGGACCCTACGCTCCCATTAACAGTGCCCACGGCTGCGTCGGCCCCAGAAGCAGCTCTGTCACTCTGTGACCCTACCCTGAGCCCACATCTACCACCGTCACCAGGAGGAGGCATCCCATGTTGACCGTGTAGATCCGTGGGCTGCTGCAAGTGACACAAAACCCCTATTCAAGCACATTCGAGAAATAGACATCCTCTCACAGGGGAAGGCATGCAGGTCAGGGCCAAGGGCGCTCCTCCGCACCACCACCCTTCAGATATGGGCTTGGTTCTCTGCCACCCAGCCATCCCAGGTCATCAGCTGTGCTCACGGAGAGGGCCCCAGTGTTTCCCAGACACTAAAGGCTTCAGGCCTCTGTGACCCGACAGATGCAGGGACAGCCAGGGGAAGACTGAGAGTCCATGTGGCCATTCCTAAAGCAGTCACTGGCCAGGGAGGGGGTGGGACCGCCATGACGGGCTCAGTCCGCTCCAGATGCCCTGCCCCCTCCCCCGGAGCAGCCGTGCCCGGGTGTTCCCACGGGGCTCCTGTCAGGAGGCTGGAGGAGAGAGCCTCCAGAAGGAGAAGAACAGGGCCAAGGCCCAGAAGGGCTCGTGAGGGTGGACTTTCAGCCTGACCGGAGGCGGCCATGAGGTTCTTTGACAGCTGAGGGGCACTGCCAGGGGTGTCCCCCAGGGACGCTCTCAATGCCATGTCAGAACCCGGGCAGAGAGGCTAGTCAGGGAGCTGCTGCAATAGCCCGGGTGAAGGGCAAAGGGGCTTGGACCCCAGGGCGGGCGTGGTGCCCGGAGAGGAGCAATCAGACCCCAGATGGGCTTTCAAGGTCGACTGCGCAGTCAAAGGTGGGAAGGTTGAGAACCGCCCGGCAAGGACGCCCCACGGGGGCTGGCGGGGCAGGGAGCCGCGGCTTCACAGGAAGCAAGGGGCTTGAGGGCCTGGGGGCATCAGGGATGCCACCGAGCTGGGGGCCACCCCCAGGCAGGTGGCACGGGGCGTCCTGGGACTGGAGGGCTCACTGAGTCACCGACAAGGCGACCTGTTTGTGGCCCTTGCTGGGGCCCTGGAAATGTACTTCGTGGGACAAAAGCACATCTCTCCAGGCACTGCCACGCCCTCTTTTGCTCGACCCCACTCTGAGGGTCTCCCGTCTCCCACTCTCAGCTCGCAGCCGCTCCCGTGTCCCCTCTGCGGAGTCTGTTTCTTCGGACAAAGTCCACGCGTCCGTCTGCGGCTGTCTGCGACTCTGTCCTGCCATCGCAACTCAGCCAACTTTCTGTGCCGCCCCTGGCCCAGACCCTGGCACCGGTGCTTTTGGATGCTCGGGTCTTCGATGCCACACTACGGCTTCGTGAGGTATGTGGAACTAGCTTCATTCCACAGAGGTGGAAACCGAGGCTCTGGAGTTCAGGGTGGAGCACCCCAAGGCTCGGGGCCTGGCCACCAGGCGCCCTTCCCCTGCGGGGCCATCCCGGCGGTCGTTGCAGCCCCGGGCCTGAGATGTCACATCCTGGGTTTTTGGGTGTGGGGACAGCCAGGCTTGGAGCAGGGACACAAACTCTGGGAGTCAAGGAGGCTTGGCCAGCTGGCCTTGTCTTTGTGAGCCACAAGCCCCTGGTGCATACACTGGGGATAAGAAGGATGATGGCATTTGTCTCAGCAGAGTACAGCAAAGCTCAGATGACCTAGCACCTGGTGCCTTTGCAAGACACTCCTGGGACGCTCTGGGGGCGGGGCCGCTGTGAGCAGGTACACACACAGTAGGTGATTTGTTCCTGAGGGATGGTCTTCCCGGGTGAGAGTCAGAACCCTTTCCTTGCCGCCCCCTGCCCTGTGCCCTCCATCGGGCCTGGCCCAGGGACGGCTCAGGCAATGGCCAAGGGGGCCTTGGAGGGGAGACTGCCACTCTCGGGTCCTAAAGTCAGAAAGGATCTTAGACCAGAAGCCGGGCCAGGTCGGGCCCCACGGGCCGTGCAGGCTACATCCCAGCATCTACCCCTCCCCTGGAGAATGGAAAGGAACTTTGCAGATAGCTAAGGGGTCACCACAGCCAGTAGCGCCCCAGCGCCCTGGACACGCCTCCTCTAGGCCTCCCTCCCCGCAGGCGCCCTGGAGGGCGCACGGAGAAGACTTGTGAGCTGACCGACCCTCACAAGGAAGAAGCCAGGAAGAGCAGCGGGGCTGGGGCGAGCTGCTGAGCAGCAGAAAAGAGAAGAAAAAATAGGGCTTTTCCTTATCGGAGCAGGCGGAGGCACATCCCAAATGTAAACTGACGGTCTGGCTTCCCCCTCTCCCTGCCCCCTCTCCTGCCTTCCCCTCAGAAGCCGAGTCCACCGCTGTCTCCCAAAAGCGCCACTCACCTCCGGGGCCCAAGCGAAGGCCTCTCTCCCTCCCCGCCCCCTCCCCTTCACAGTGTCCTCCCCTCTTCTGTGACAGGCCTTCCCAGCCCACTCAGCTCTTCCCCAGGCACAAGAAAGAAAGCCAAACCGTTTTCTCTCCCAACTCCGTTGACAGAGCCTTTCCTCCAAGCAGTGGGCCCGTCGCCTGCCGTCGGACGTTTCCACCCTCAGGACCCACCAGCCCCCAGCCCAGCCCGGCCCAGCCCTTGTGTGGGAAAGGCCTACAGAGGCATCCCACGCCCTGTGTCTACGCAGGGGGAGATTTACCCAGCTAACACAGTGAGAACGTCCTCCCGCCTTCACAAATATGCCTTCCTCAGGACCTGTGGCTGACAGGAATTTCACATTTGTGGCCTCCCACATGGGGGGACCCAAGGAAGGTAAGGCCCCAGCCTCCCCTCCCCCCCAGCGCCTTCTCACAGCTTAAGGGGCCTCGGCGCAGGCCGGCTCTGTCCACACCTCCCCCACACAGCTACCCCTCGACCAGCTCTCATGCCGAGGGGTTCCCACATGGGGGGCAGCAGCCACCTTGGGTGGACAGGCCCCAGAAGCTGTCCGGGCCCACTGGGCAGTCCTGGGGTCCCAGAGCGAGAGGAAGGTGGAGAAGTAGGGTGGGTCTGGGCGTACACGTGGGCCTGGAGACCCCGTGGGGAGGAGTCCAGGTGGGGGAGGACGGGGGCACACCCTTTTCACGTGCATGGCCTGGGGCAGGGCTTCTCCGTCCACCCCTTGTTTTCTGGGCTCGTTCTTTTCCTCTGTCAAGCAAGGATGGAGCAGATGTCTTAGATGTCACCGGGATCAGAGGGCTGGCATCCCTCGGCTCTCCACTGGCCTATCAGCTGGGACGTTTCGCGGTGCCAGGTCTGGGACTCGGGCCCGGGACCCTGGCCTGAGGGGATGCCTGAAGGAAGCTCCCTAGAGCAGCGGTCCACAACTTTTTGGGCATCGGGGACGGGTGCTGTGGAAGACATTTTTCCACAGACCGGGACGGGTGGGATCATCAGGTGTGAGAGTCTCCTAAGGGGTGTGCAACTTAGATCCCTCACATACGCACTTCACAATAGGGTTCTCCCATGAGAATCTAATGCCGCCGCTGATCTGACGAAGACGGAGCCCCGTTCGCCTGCCGCTCACCTCCTGCTGTGCGGCCGCTTCCCACTGGTAGGGAGACCCGCTACTGTCTGTCCATGTTGCCAGAGCCCCTAGAGAAGGGCATGGCAAAGGATGGAGCAGCTACATGTGCCCACGTTCCTGGGAGTTAACAAAAGGTGCACAGCCCTTATCTCCTAGGGACTCCCAGTAAATAACTTCAGAGAATCCTTAACTTCCCTACAGACTGTGCCCAATTAACTGAGATAAATAAACTCCCATTTACTCCCTTTTCTTAGTAATCATAGGTTTGAATAATATAGCATCAAGGTAATCATAAGTCTTGCGATTTGTATAACTTTTGTATCAATGTAATCCATTACCTCTGTATCAATGTAATAACAAGCCTTGTAATCTGTATAACTGTTGCGTATAACAACATGTAACAATGTATATTGTCTCAGGTCCTGTTAACTCCCTTTACAAAAGCTTGATTAACACTTCTGCCAAGTGTTACTGATAGAAAGCTGTGAGGTCGGCTTGGTGACTCAACCTGTAATCCCAGCACTTTGGGAGGCCGAGACAAGTGGATTGCCTGAGCCTGTGGGTTCGAGACCAGCCCGGGCAACTTGGCAAGACCTCGTCTCTATCATACATCAAAAAAAAAAAAAAATCGGCCGGGCATGGTAGCGCGCGCCTGTAGTTCCGGCTACTTGGAAGGCTGAAGCGGAAGTATCGCCGGAGCTCAGCGGGTCAACGCTGGTGGTTGACACTGGTGGGGCCGTGAGCATGCCACAGCCCTCCTGGCTGGGCGACTCCAATTCAAAAAAATAAATAAATAAAGCTGTGAGATACCTCTGGTAACTGGCGCCAGGAAATAACCATAAAATGCTATTATGGACAAAATGTGGCTGTCACTTAAGTTCCGTACAATGCTCTGTTAGTCACATAGCCAATGGACAGGTACCAAAAGCCCTAAGCTCATAAAAGTCGACTGTAAAACTTAAAGGGGGGAGCAGATCCACTTTAGAAAGACCTCGAGTCCGGTTCTGCTCCCTGGCTTCAAACTCAGACATAAACTTCCTTCCACCAGTCCCCTGCCCCTGTGATTTTCCAGTATCAAGGGCGAGCAGCCTAGCGTTACTCAGACCGTAACACTAACAGGCCTCGGGCCAGCACCTGTCTGCAGCCCAGGGACTGGGGACCCCTACTCTAGAGAACAGGCAAAACTTGGGCACAAAGGAGGTTGGGCCTCAATCCCAGCCCTGCTCTGGATACGCTGTGCCGGCCTGGGGGGAGGACTGTCTCTGATCTTGCTCCCCAAAATGTAGACACCCCTGTACCTCAAGGGGCTGTTGAGGGAATCAAATGTTCCCAAGCCTCTGCACTGGATATGAAGCCCGACCCACCGGGCCCTCTTGAAACCGAGGGCCAGGCGTGGCTTGGGATCGGCAGACCAGATACTCTGAGAGGCTTGAAAGGGGGCAGTGAAGCGGGAGAAAGGCTTCTGCAACCACCGTCCCATCTTCAGCACCCACGGGGCACCCACACAGCTGCTGTGACCCTGGCGCCGGCAGACCGGGGCCCCCGACAACCGAGGGGTGGCCGCTTCCTCGGTGGCCCGGTTTTGCACTGTTATTTTGAAAGTCGGTCCCGAAAGCACACCCTTGAGTCTGGGCTTCCGCCCTCCTGCCGACTCTGTCCACCACTTGGTCAACTTTCATGAATCCGTCCTGCTTAAATTACCTCGAGAGAATTCTATTCTCTGCAATAGAACTAGATGCCGGTTTATCGGCTCACAGTCGTAGTGCCTAGCACTGGGGGTGTGCAAAAGCAAATGAGAAGAGGGAGAAGCAGCTTGGTGAATCTCTCTCCTGGACCAGGACACGGAGGGAGGGGTCATTGGAGGAGGAGGACGGGAAAGTGAAGGCCAGAACACTGAGGATGAGGACGAAGATGCCACAACGGCTTGTGTCCTTGTTGCTGAAACTGGAAACTCCTCCACACAGGATCTCGCTTCGTTCGGCAACGAGAGTGAAGACCAAAGGCAACATTGTCAGAGAAGCAGGCGGGGCCATGTCCAAGGCCAAGAGCCAGACTGGGGTGGGGGCTGGGAAGGAACGGTATATAGTGAACTCACACTGAGGAGCCGGGGGAGCAGACCTGCCCAGGGAGGCAGCCCGGACCTCATGTGGAGTGGGCCCTGGAGGTCAAGTCATGAAGCCCTGCAGGCAGGAAAGCCCCTGCTTTTCTGACAGGTGGGGGCCCGAGGGAGGGGCCCCCGCTGAGCTGGGGAGAGCAGCCAGGCATCAGGGAGCAGAGGGCCCCAACCTCTCACTACCGTCGGGTACCAAATCTCCTCTCTTGCTGGTGGAGGGTCCAGGAAGGCAGCTCACGGGCCAGCCTGTTGCCCAGGAAGCTAAAACAGTGACCTGTGATCAGAGGCACTGGGGTGAGGTGTGGCCAAGAGCTCTACTCAGGACTGGATCTCCTGCCCCACCAGCTGGGGAGAATTGATTTGAAGAAAACCCCCAAACTAGCAGGAAGTCACCCAAGTGCTCCTTGGTCGAGGAGCAGAATCAGAGGACTTTCCTGGAAGAAAGGGTTTGCAAAGCTCCAGCCTCAGTACTAACAGGGTGGAGGCCTCAGAGGCCAGGGAGCAAGGCAGGTGGGCAGCGGCGCCCTGGAGCCAGAGCCAGGCTCAGGACTGTGAGGTGCGCCCAGGACCAAGGACTCAGGGAGGAGGCTGAGGCTGCGGGGAAAAGCCAGGAAGCACCCAGCCGGAGACTTGGAAGGGCCAGGGGGCAAGTTTGGCTCAGGCAAGGGAGGGCCTGAGACACCCCAGAGGGTCCGCACAGCCCAACCAACTCTGATGGAGGCCGGAAGGGAACAGGACAGCCCCGTGGGCCACCACCGCCACCAGGACAGGGCTCCTGCTGACCCAAATGCCACAGTGTGACATCGTCACAGGGAATAGCTCAGACTCGGGGGAGACCACTCAAACTACTCCATAACAATCCAAGCTGAATCCTGGGGCCTCCCTGGAAGAAGGGTTTGTACTGCTTAGAGAACAGGGGTCTGGGGAAAGGCAAGCAGGCTCTGCTATGAAACGTCAGGTGGCTGGGGCTGGAGGGCAGGCTCCAGGCTCCACCTGAGCAAGGGTTTGGGCAGTTCGGCCTGAGGTCACCGTGAGTCCCACGTGCCCCTCCTAAGCGAGAAGCAGGAACAATTCCTAGCTCTGGATCAACGGGCAGCAGGCAGTGGGGGGGCCTCGGGGGCAAGACAGGCTGCCTGGGCTAGCAGGGGCCGAGTGGGTCCCACAGAGACCCTGGACCCACCAGAGCCAGGGCAGGAGGAGGCTGGCCTCTGAGAAACTGGGCCTCGGGGCCTCAGGCTGGGGACCTGGCCCCTGGAAACAAGCAGAGACTCAGGGACACACCCCAAAATCTGGAGCCCTCCTTTCCGGAAGGTATTTCCACCCCTGCAGAATGGGATGTCTGGGAGAAGGCTGCAGAAAGAGCAGGGGGTTGGGAGGAGCCTGCAGAGGTGCAAGGCCCCAGGTGAGGGCCTGGTTCCTGCAACCCTTCCCCCAACTATGCCCGTGGTGACTTTGGTCCTCTGCCCCGGCTCCCTATCAAGTCCAGGGACCAGGCTCTGGGGGAAGCCCCTGGCACCCTGGCGTGTCACCTGGGGGCAGAGGCCTGGACCCCTTAGCCCAGCAGTGTGGTGCCCAGCCTGGGAGGACAGGGTCGTGAGAGGTAGAGGTGGCAAGATATATCCTACAGGGATCAGACACGGGGTGCAGTTCAAACCTGGGCAGCGGGCCCTGGTTTCCCTCAGAACGAGGACCCTGGGGTCCAGAAAACTGGCCCCTAGGCAGGAGGAGAACACTGGCAGGCTCCAGGCTCCACCTGAGCAAAGGTTGGGGCAGTTCAGCCTGCATCACTGGGTAACACCCCAAGCTCCCCGCCTGAGCAGAAAGACCCTGCTTCCCTCACAAGTGAGGAGCAGGAGAGGTTCCTAGTTCTGGAGAGAGGGGCAATGGACAGTAGGAGGGCACCAGGACAGACCAGGCTGCCTGGACCGGGCTGGGCCTAGCAGGGGCCCAGGGGGTCCCTCAGGGACCTTGGACCTGCTGGAGCAGGGGCAGGAGGAAACCACCTCTGAGAAGCTGGGCCTGGGGCTAGGGGTGCCCGGGAGGACTCTGCCTTCGGGGCCTGAGAATTGGCTGAGCCCAGGTGATCCTCCAAACTCCCACAGGCATGAAGGCTCCCTCTGAGGATATCTCTGAAGGAAGGTTTGCCGTTGCTAAGGCAGGGGACAGAGCTTGAGGGAGGGGTACTCACTAAGCTACTGGGCAGGAAGTTCCCTGGCCAACCCCTACGAGGGTCACCAGAATCACCTTGGAAGTGTGAACACCTTCAAACCAAGCCCCGCGGAGCCCAGGGACGAGTGCCCGTGGGCACCTGTGAGGTAGAGCCCACCTAGGTGGGGGGACATCCAAGAATCTGGAGAAGGAAGCAGGCCTGGGCTGGAGAGGGTCCAGGGGGTAGGTCGCAGGCAGGGCTGCAGACTTCCTGGAAGAGACAGAAGGACCAAGCCTCCTGTCGCTTGGCCCATGGCCTGGGTGAGGAAGAGTACGCCACGTAGAGGGCATGACACACAAAGTGCCCAGTGGGGTTCCCCTGGCAACCGGGGGTGTCTACAACACCCGGGCCCCTGTCCCAGATGGAATACCCAGTTCGTGGGGCCCAGCCAGCAGAGAAGTTTTTACCCAGAAACCCACAGCATACACCCAAGTTGGGAGACATTTGTCCCATCCCTGGATGAATCCTCGTTCACCCCAGAAAGAATTTGAAGAGAGTGCAAAACCAGCAGGCCACGGCTGTGTCATCCATGTTTTGTGCTAAAACAGCTGTCGCCCGTGTTTCGGGTTTTGCGGTGTTTGCTCTACCAAGACCCACCAGAGTCTCCTTGAGCTTTGAATGGGTTATCTGCAAACCAGGAACTAATACAGAATGGTGACTTTCCTCGGAATAACCGCTCCGTGATGCGATACTGGGACGTGACAGGAACCCAGAGCCACAGAAGTAGGTGAATGAGTCACAGGTTCTGTGCGCTCTTCAAATAGCTCAAGTATTTTTAAAGGAAAGCAGAGAAGACTTATAAAGTCTGGGCCTGTTCAGGACATTTCCTTAATTATGTTTGTAAACAAGGCCAAAAGCCAGCTCCAGGCCCCCTTAAGCATGCCCGTTTAAGTGTGCTACGTTTCTAAATTATGTGTTGAAATGAAAAGGTAAGGGTGTTTGCTTTTGTAACATTAGTGAATACAGTTCATCTTTAAGCTTGAGTAAGACCTGATGCAGGACTTTCCATACATAAAAGCAAAGCTATCCTTGTGGACGTTTCCAAATTCCCGGGAGCCCCATGTTTTCCCCTAACCTGGGAGGGCAGGGCAGCTCGAGGGGAAGGGCCTGGATTTGAACCACTCAGACTCATGTACACCTTTGGTCACATCTGGGTTTCCCAGGGAATAAGACGAACCCTTCAAGAGAAAAGGTCCTGCTGCTGAGGAGAAACCAGGGCCAGGCGTCTCAGGCAGGCAGGGAGCAGGACATCCTGAAGACCTGAGTCGCCTTCCAAGACCAGCAGGTGGCCTAGGCTGCGGGGCCTGTGGAGACACAGCCTGTCAGAGCCCGGCGCCAGGTGCTCGGCCTCCTCGGGCGGAGGAACCCTCTGTCCTCCTCTTGCCATGGTGCCAGGTCATAGTGAAGTTTCCCACAGGAAGGAGGACTGGGGAGGAAGGAGGTCTGCTGGAAGAAGAGCCAGAAGCAGAGAAAAAGAGAGAACAAGTCTGGGCTGCAGCCCTCTTGGGAAAACTCTACTGAGCCTGTGTCAGGGCCCTTGGAGGGGAGGGGGTCATCAGGGGCTCAGGCAGGGGAAGGGTGAGGGGCCCAGGCTCTGGGCCATCCCAGAGGGTCCCCACAGTCCAACCAGCGCCAATGGAGGCCGGAAGGAAGCAGGACAGCCCCGTGGGCCACCACAGCCACCAGGGCACGGCGCCCGCTGACCCAAATGTCACCGTGTGACATCAGCCATAGGGAATAGCTCAGATTCAGGGAGTCCGCTCAAAGGACCCCATAGCAATCCAAGAAAAGCTCAAAATGCTTAGAAAATAAGGGTGTGAGGAAAGCCAAGCAGGCTCTCCTCTGGAAAGTCAGGTGGCTTAGGGCTGGGTGGCAGGCTCTGGGTTCCACCTGAGCGAGGGTTTGGGCAGTTCAGCCTGAGGTCACCGGGTGACGCCCCGAGTCCCATGTTCCCCTCCTAAGTGAGAAGCAGTAGCAGCTCCTAGTTCTGGAGAAACGGGCAACGGACAGTGGAAGGGCTCCAGGCTGAGACAGGTTTCCACGGCAGGGCCTTGGAGCCCACGAGGGACCTGGCCCCAGAAACAAGCTGGACCCAGGGACACACCCAACTGTGACCCTGTAGTTCCCACCTGGCAGGCACCCTTCTTTTTTCCTTGACCGTGGGCAGTGACCACCCGTCCAATAGGCCTTGGCCCCACGCGTGGGGCGGGGTGGGGGGTGTGCCTGGTGAGAAGGGCACCAGAGACTGGAGGGGTCTGGGCATTCAACATGGAGGCGGGGGGGGGAAACATTCAACACAGACCTTGACCCCATCGTTTTAAATAAGAAATTTATTGCAAATATAGAAATTGATTCTCTCCATACAGGAATCTCCGAGTTGAGGAAAACAATTTCGTGCCATTCAGTTTAAAACAGGAAACTGGGGAGGAGAGGCAGATACAGGGAAGAGAAAATAAATGAAGTTACCCCCCTAAAAGAAGAGAAGGGCAGGGTTCCCGGCCCCCAGAGGGAGGGAGGGTTCATCCACAGCAAGGGTTCACAGGTTCCGAGGCCAGGGCCCCAGCCCGGCTCTGCCGGACCCAAAGCAGATGCCACACACGCAGCACCCCTGGGGGCTGGCAGCTCCTGAGGGGAGAGAGGGCGCGCAGCAAAGCGTGGCCATGGCTGCGGGGACTCCGAGCCCCTGCCCCAGCCCTGTGCTTGCGTGGCAGAGGGGCACGGGGAGGAAGAGGAGTCCCAGACCCTTCCGCCCACCCCACAGACCCCCTTCCTCTCCCTGCCGCTCAGAGCAGGAACCACTGACACTCAGTGGGGCCCGAGGCAGCCTCAAGGGGCAGGGAGTGTAAATACTGGTTCTGTCCTAAAGGTGAGAGACGAGAGGGTCAGGAGGGGTGTGTCAAGATGGAGTCTGAGTGTGAAGGCAGAGACGCTCCCCCCTCCTGGGACTGAGGGGCCCCCCCGGGAGCATCATCAGGATAGACAGCACTGCCGTCAGGCACGGCTGTCTGGAAGCCCCTTGGGGGTCAGCCGCCTGGCTCCCCCGTGCCATGCCCCGCCCACTCACACTCCCCAAGGGAGGGCTCTGCCAGGAAGGGCACAGGAAGACTGGAGGGGGTGCCAGGGGACAGCCAGCCCCTGGATTCCCACCTTCCACCTCATTCGCCCACCTGTGTGTCGCTCCCCTTCTCATTCAGAGCTGGGCTACCTGCCACTTCCTCCGAGCACACTTGCCCCTGCACCCAAGCGCTCCCTTTTAATTCTCTTCCCAGCACCAGTCACTGGGCAACAGTTTGTGTCTGGAGTCCCTTCCCTGCATCTCTGTCCCTCCTAAGCTGGCTGTCACTGCTGCCCCAGGGCCTGGGCCCAGCCTGCCCTCCGTCCTGTCATCAACTGGCTTCTCAGCCCTAGAAGATGTCCTGGCCTTCTGCGCGCCCACCTTAAGTTTCCAGGACAGGGTGGGGCAGGTGGCCAACTTCTCCCTGGGGACACAGGTGACTCTCCACCTCGCTGCTGCCCCAGGCGCCTCTCTGGGGCTCCCCAGGCGTGGGTGGGTCTTTCTACACCCACTCTTCCTCCCGGACAGCCCACTTCCCAGAGCTGCCCAGACAAGGGTTCCTGGCCTGGACACAGGCTTCCTGCCCTGCCTCTCTGGGAGCGTGCACAAGTGGGGGGCCCTTGGGGAGCGGGAGAGGCAAGGCCAGGACCCCTAGTGAGACTAAGCTCTCTTCCCTTCCCGTCAGACCGCCACCTTTGCTTCTAGAAGGCCATCAGCTCCAATAGAGGGTTAGCTGTGCCCATGGTGCCCTCCAGGAGAGAGCATACCCATGTGTTCCACTTTTCAGGAATGGGCTTTAGAGGAGAGCTTCCGACAGGGCCTGGCCAGCGACCTTGTTTGGGCCCGAGGCAGGGAGGCCTCCCCCTGGAGGTCCGAGGAGCAGCAGCCTTCGGCCAATTTGCCCCCGATTCTACCACACCCCCCCAACCCAGCAGCCATGGTCCCTCCTCTCTTGGGAATCTGCCCACCCGGCCTGCCCAGAGCCATGGCCCAAGATAGCCATGGTTCCTCATCATTATCATCACCTATGATCACCTTGGCCAGCCATACTTCCCAGGGGGAGCATTCACCGGTCTTCTGTGAATATTTCGCTCCCACCTGGGTAAACTCATCCTGAAAGGACACAGGACACAGGACACCGTGCCAAAAAGCCTCTGGGGGCCCTAGCCAGGAGGCTACAGGCCTGAGTCTTAGTCCCTGCCCTGCCCCACAAGGAACCATGGGACCTGGGTCCTGAGGGTCATTTCCCATCCTGGAGTTACCAGGATTCCTGAAGTTAGACATCGGAGGTTTTTATAGGTTGTCTGTGACCAGGAAAGATAGGGAAATGGCAAGGAAGGAGCCTCCAAGCCCGCTCCCAGAGCCCTCCCTCCAGTGAGACCCGGCCAGCCCCAGCCAGGCCTGGCCCTTCCTCCCATGGCTGCTCCCCGTGAGTACCCCCTCCACGGAGCCCCAAGCTCTCGGCCTCTTGTACTCAGTATGGGGTGACTGGCCTTCATCCCGTGGTGCATTGGGGGCCCCAACTTCATCTGTAAAAACGTGTTCCAAGTGGGACAGACAAGAAGTCCTCACACAGCCCTTCCGTGGGACATGAGCCCTGGAGGACACTTCCCTGGGGCTGCCCTCCCTGGCATAGAGGAGGAAGGGGCAAGGGATGGAACCAGGGCAGGGGAGGTGGCACTTGTGGGCCCAATGCCCAGAAATACAGGAGGTGGGGGGGCAGGGCTGTGTCTTGGTGGCACCTGTTTTGGGTCGTTTGCAGAGCTGGCCCCTCCCCAGGTTTCAAGAGCTGCTCGTCAGGTCACAACAGAGAGGATTCGGGAGAGGGTTGTGGGGGCGGGGGAGCGGGGGAGTCTGGACAAACTGGCACATACACGACAGATGTTTGCTCAGAAAAATACAGTAAAATCGTCATGCAAATATCACAGGGAATCTGCTTCCTCACACCACTGGCTTCTCTCCTGCTTGCTTTCCTCATTGTGCCGGCTGGGTGTGAGGAGGGGTTGGGCAGGTCTTGGGGGCTGGGGGGGTCTGCTGTGTCTCCATGCCGGCCCCTCCCCTCCTCGCCCCAGGAGAACAGTCTTTTCTTGGCCTATGTCGCCCCTAAGTGAGCACTGGGCTTGGTCCACCCAAGGCTGGTGTCAGAGGCGCCCAGCTGGGCTCCGAGCCCCCTTGCCCTCAGCCTCCCCCCCACACCAACCCCAGCAGGAAAGTCACTGGAGTTCTCCCTAAGGGCTGGCACTAGCTTTCCTGATGAGAAAGCCCCCAGGAGTACCAGTCTCGGTCCCACTCGGTGCCCACTCTCACCCCTCCACGCTCCCCAGGTCACAGGAAGCCCCCACATGGGCGACAGGCCAGAGGCTGGGGGTCTCTGGTGGGGACGTGGGGAGAGCTGACAGCTCCCCCATCCCGAGCCTGGTGGGGAGCCGAGGGGCATCTCGGCAGGTGGGCGAAGCTGCTAGTAGGGCTGCCCCCTCCACACTGGCCACCTCCCTCCCCAAGGTGAAGCGATGATGGACTCCGGCCCCTCAGCATCCTGACTGGTCAAGACCTCGCAGTCTCAGGACCCCAGATCTGTCCTCCTGCCTCCAAGCTGGCCCCAGGAAGCCCCTGGCTCTTGAGAGGGAGCTGCTGCCGGCCCTGCCCTCCCTCACGCCTGCTGCCGCCCACACTGAGTGAGAACCCCAGAGCCCAACGGCCGCTCTGGGCACCAACTGCCAGGCACCAGGTTGCTATGGTGACAGAGGCTGGCTGGGAGGGGGAGGGCCTCCACCCACCCAGCCTGCTCCACCCCACGGGTGGGGACCTCACTGTTTGTGCTTTGTTCGATGTTGGGTGGGGGTCAGAAAGAGGGGAGTGGCCATTTCCATGGAACCATGGGAGCCCCTCTGGCCAGGGCATGAGGCGGGGATGGGCAGCAAGAGGGGGTGGGTGGAAAAGCCCTCCTTCCCCTGGGCAGGCTGAGACACTGCCCCCAGCTCCCAGGGTGGGGGTCAGGTGGGTGGGAATGCAGGGTGTGGGGCACAGGCAGGAAGACCCCCATTCCAGCCGCCTCCCCGCCGCCCCAGGCGTCACAGTGCGCTGCTGCCCTTCTGGACGGGTAGGGGTCCCGGAGGACCAGAGAAGCCGGGGGCCGGGGGCATGGGGGCGGCACCTGAGATGCCGTGGGAGCCGTCCTGCCCGCCACACACCTTGCCCTCTTCAGACCCCACCGGCAGCTCCCGGGCCCCGTGGAAGACACTAGAAGGGGGTTGACGGAGCATCCCCTTGCCCTGGCGCTTTTCCTGGCAGCAGGACCCTCCCTCTTCTCTGGGGCGCTGGCGTGGGGGGCAAACGTCCCCCAGGATTAGGAATCTCCATTCTACGCGCTGGGGGCACTGCCATGGGGCCGTCTAGAAAGGAAAGAGCACCTGCCTGATTCCCAAGTCCCTCAGCCCCAGAAGACCACAGCGTCAAAAGGGGTGGTAGGGGAATGGGGGTGGAAGGGCCACAGGGTAGCCCTGGGCTGGGAAGCTGGGAGACCAAGACTGTCCTGCCGTGTGGCCCTGGGGTTGTCGCTTCCTTTCTCTAGGCCTCGGTTTCCCCATCCCTAAGGAGGAAGGAAGATGATGCCCACGTCCACCTGATGCTAAGTCTCCAAGTGGCCTGTCCCCCCGCTGGGGGGGAGTCTCTCCCTGCCCCGGAGGGGCTTCCTCCCTCTCCTTTGCCCCCACACCTGTCCCTAGCCCCGGACCCCCAGACCTCAGGCCCTCTTTGGGCTCCCTGGCCTCCCCTGCCACCCCCAGCCTCGCACACCCCAGCAGAGTCCCTGGGCAGCACAGTAAAGACGACTGGTTTCGGTATCAGTTTGTAAACTTTAAGGAAAAAGTGTCTCTGTTTTCCTGTCCGTTATTGTCGGATATTGGTTTGTTCACAGTCAGGTGGTGGTCAGGTGTGTGCGTGGGTGCGTGCGTGCGGGTGTGCGTGTGCGTCCGCTCCTGGGCCGGGGCCCCCTAGCCTGCTCCCCGTCCCGGCCGCCCGGGGCCCTGCGCCCAAGGGCCCCAGCCCTCTGGCTCCGACCTCACCGGGAGGAGAAGGTCACAGCTTCTGCTGGGCCGAGACCCCCTTCCAGTAATCCAGGATGTCATGCAGGTCCTCGTCCTTGGCGAACTGGACCTTCTTGCGCAGGGCATGGCCCGCGGCCATGTACACCTCCTCCCGGTGGTGCTTCTTGTAGGGCCGGAAGCGCTCCCAGATCTTGTGCGTGCTCTCGGACGAGTACTCGGGGCTGGAGGAGTACCCTGAGTAGTAGTGTCTGGGGGAGAGCTGTGAGTAGGTGGAGTCACGCTTGGAGCGGGTCAGCGGCTTGAGGAAGGACACGCGCTGGCTCAGGCTGTCGGCGCCCTCCTCGTAGTACAGGGCGGGGAAGCTGTGCCGGTGCTCGCTGCAGTGGTAGGCCGGCTTCACCTCCAGGTGGTGGATGCCCCCACC
>NW_007253577.1:364478-374530 GCF_000164805.1 Carlito syrichta | reverse complement strand
CCCCCGCCGCCCCCGCCGCTGCCCGCCGGCACCAGCGGGAGCCGATCCAGCGGGCTGTTGAGGGGGCTGCCCTTCTCGATGTACTTGGAGTCGCCCTTGGCCAGCCCGGAGGCGGGGTGGTCGGGCACGTCCAGGCTGAAGACCTTGGCGCTCTTGATGGAGCCACTGGAGGACACGCTGCAGGTCTTGCGGGTCACGGCCGCATCGGCGCTCAGCTGGCGCTGCAGCGGGTGGTGAGAGCTCTCCTTGTAAGGGGGCGAGAGGAAGCTGGGCCGCTCCAGTGCCCCAGGGGCGGTGGCTGCGGAGGCGGCGGCAGCCGCAGGGAGAGACTGGCACTCGAAGGCCAGCTCCGGGTCCCCGCCACCACCGCCGCCCCCCAGGAAAGAGGCTGAGTCCAGCTTGAGGGCATCTATGCAGTTGTTGATGATCTGGTTGACCTTGTCCACCTCCTTGGCGATGGTGGAGATCTCCGCGGCCGAGCCCTGGCCGTTCTCGAGGTCGGGGAGGTCGTCCTCCGGCCGGGCCAGGCCGTCCCCACCCGCGCCCGTGCGCACCTCGATGTAGTTGCCCTTGGTGGCCACCTTGGGGGTGTCCAGCCCAGCCTCCAGCCCCTTGGTGGCAGGCAACTTCTCCCCGATCATGGAGGGGATGGAAGCCATGCGGGCCACAGGCAGCACGGGCGGCTCGCCCAGCTTCTGGGCGGCGTGCACCATGGAGCCAGCGTCCACGTCGGCTCCGTAGCGCATCTCCAGGATGGTCTTCTTGACGTTGACAGACTTCTGCTTCTCCTCCTGCATGCGCCGCTTGCGAAGGCAGTAGTAGACGGCGCCCAGCACGATGACCATGCCGAAGAGGCAGCCCAGGATGGTCATGATGTAGTGGGTGGTGGTGGAGGTGCTGGGCGCCAGGTCGCCCGGCACGGGGTCCCGCGTGGCGAAGGTCAGGCAGGTGTGGTTGAAGCGGCGGCTGTTGCGCAGCGAGGTCACGCAGAAGGTGTACTCGGTGTGCGCCCGCAGCTTGTCCAGCGTCACGATCTCCTTCTTGTTCTTGAGCGTCATGACATCGGAGAAGTAGCTGTTGTTGTACTGGACCAGGACGTACATCTTGCTGTAGGGGTGAGGGATGGTGACCACCAGGGTGGCAGAGGTGAAGGTGACGTGGTGCAGCCTGATGGCCGGCCCCGCAGACGCGTCCGTGGTGGACGAGGCCGGCGGCTCCACGGACAGGATCTCGTCGGGGTTGAAGCCCGAGTTCTCATCGGGCTCCCGCTGGGCGTCCGTGGAGTAGGGCGTGGGGTGGCTCACGGGCCGCGCGGGCAGCGACCCGTTGCGGCACTTGGCCTGCAGCACGGTGATGGCGTTGAGGCTGTGGTAGGGCCGTGGCACCAGCAGCGGGTAGCCGGCGAACTCGCGCGGCGACTCGCACTGCAGCCGGTCGTAGTTCTTGGTGACGTTGTTAAAGCCCACCAGCCAGGCCAGGAAGCCGAAGAGGTCGCACTCGCAGTTGAAGGGGTTGCCGGCCAGCTCACACACCATGAGGCTGGCCAGGCCGGCGAAGGTGGCGCCGTCCAGGCGGCTGAGGCGGTTGGAGGACAGGTCGATGCTGATGAGGCTGGGGCACTCGGAGAAGGCGGCGGGCGTGACCACCTCGATGAGGTTGTGCTGCACGAAGAGGAACTGCAGGCGGCCCATGCCGCGCAGCATGCCCTCCGTCAGGTTGCTGAGCCGGTTGTAGCCCAGCTGCAGCACCTGCAGGCTCGACTGGCCCAGGAAGGCGCCGTCCTCGATGTAGGAGATCTCGTTCTTGGTGAGGTTGAGGTCGGTGAGGTTCCCGAAGCGGTTGAGCGAGGAGTAGAGCACGGCCTTGAGCTTGTTCTCGTTGAGCCGCAGGTCGTGCACGGTGCTGTTGATGTGCTGCGGAATGGTCTCGTAGGGCGGCTGGTTCTGGCTGCAGATGGCCAGCCACACGTAGCCCTTGTCACCCTCGATGAGCCAGCAGTCGGCGCGCACGGTGCCCGGCCGGCAAACGCACAGCAGCGCGGCCGCCCACAGCCCCAGGCGCAGCATGGCGCCAGCCGGGCCCCCTCGGAGGCCGGGTTCAGGGGGGAGGGGCCGGAGGGGCCGGGCGCGCGGGGCCTAGAGGCCGGAGGCTGGGGCGGGCAGGCCAGTCCTCCCCGGGGCCGCCACCATCTTGGGGGCGACCCCCAGCACAGGGGCCCCAGGGGAGGTGGGCGCAGCTAACGCCAGCTGCCGGGGCCCTCGGGGGTGCTGTGGCCGGGGCTGGGCCCGGCCAGGGCCAGGCTGGGGGGCCCCACGGGGCTCTTCGGCGTGGTGCCTCGTCTCCGCCTAGAAGGCGCACAGGCTCTCAGGGCTCGACTTCCTTGTCTTCCTGCTCCTCCTCAGCTTCTGAGCTCAGAACTTCAGATGCTCCCGCTGTAGCCTGGAGAGCGCAGCACTGGGGGGGAGTGAGCCAGCCGGGGGCAGGAAGGAAGACCCATCTGCACCTGTTCCTGAAAGGCAGCACCGGGGGTGATGGATCAGTGAGGGCTCAGAGCAGCCCCCTCGAGCTCCAGCACAGGCCCCAGCCCTTCTCCACCCCCGTCCTGGGGGGATCTCTGGCCCACAAGCCCTGGGGTCCCTACCACATCAAAGAAGGGGGGTTGGTGGGTGGCAAGAGAGGGAGACGTACCTAGGGGCTGGAAAGGAGGGAGACAAAGAATGGGGTAACAGAGGCAGAGTCTGAGGACAGTGGGCAGAGAAAGAACACTGGGGAGGAACAGGTGGGCACAGATGCACACACTCACACAACATCCAGCACACTGAGGCCACACTGGTCCCCTGGTGTGCACAGACCAGATCACATGCCCCCACACGAGGCAGAACAGCATGGCATGCACACATAGGGACACACACACACACACACACACACACACACACACACGCACGCACACACATGCATGAGCACGCCTGCAATCTGCACATGACACACTGGCCTGTACACATATGTTCACATACCCAAGTGGGTACCCCCAAATCCAGACAAAGAATTAAGAAGCCCAGCAAAATGCCTCCTTTTCTCCATGCCCAAAGATAAATAATTCATTTGTTGTGTAACTGCTCTTGTTCCAAAAATAATTCCCTTGTCTCAGCTTCCATGGGGGAGGGGGAGCAGAACATCATGGCTGTGGGCCCCCCCAAGCAGGGGATGAGGAAGCTAGGGTCCCCTGCAGGGGAGGGCTTGGGGAGAGCTCATCCTACAGGCAGAGCAAGCCCAGGGAAAGAGAGGGCAAGGTTCTGGGAAGCCAGAGACACTCCCAGCAGCATCTCCCCAAAGTACTTTCCAGAGGCACCTTGATCCTGTAGGGGCCCCAGGCCTCCAGAAGAGCACGACTGAAGCCCCGTATGAGTGGAGAGCCAGAAGCCCAGAGAGGGACAGGAAGTTGCCCTGAGTAACACAGCACAGCCTGGGCCAGGACCAAGATCCCGGAGACACGTATGCCAACTAGGGTCAGGAGACCTGGAGGCCCGTCCCCTACCCAACCAGGCGCATAAGCCACACCACCTCTCTGAGTCTATTTCCACATCCATAAAGTGGGGACCAGGCCCCTGCCCAGACCATCTGGTGGGGGAAGAAGTAGGGGGATCACGCTGCCCATCCCCCAGATGCAGGGGGCAGGGAGGGCACAGAGGTCACAGCCTGCAGACCGTGACAGCCCGCATCAACCCCACTGCCCAGGTGCAGAGTCTCAGGCGCAAGGGAGACTTGCCTGGGTCACTCAGCAAGCTGGACAGCCCCCAGCCCCCACCCTAACTACGCAGTAGCCCAGTTTGCCCTCCCTCTGCCCCGGGCCTTGAGGTATCCGCGCGTTTGGGCAGAGGAAGGCTGGAGACCGTTCACAAGAGCCACCTCCGCCTCCTGCTCCTCCTCCTGGGAAACTCCAGGAAACAGAATGCTTTGAAAAAACATTAAACCTTTGCTGTTAAAGCAAAACCAATTTACAGCACCGAGCCCCAACGGGCTGGAACAGAGGAAAGGAAGCGCGTGGGGGACGAGTCCAGAAGCCCAAGACAGGCCGTTCTGTTGAGGTGGCAGCAGGTGAGCAGGGCGTCCAGGTGACCTGCGGGACCGAGGCTGCAGCTGCGTCACAGGCTGTGGCGATCGGGCCCTTGGAGGCTGGCTTCATGTCTCCCCAGCCCCTGCAGGACCAGCCGGTGCCACAGCTGGGCAGGAAGGGGTGCCAGGGAGCAGACAGCATTGCTGTCCTTGGCTGTGCCCTGCAAAGGTCTCAGGCTGGAGAGACTGTGGCTGCCACCCTGCAGGGCTGCTGGCTCCTGGGAGACCCCAGGCCAGTTCTCCCCCTCTCTGGGCCTCAGTTTCCCCTCCCTCAGCAGAAGGGTTGTACTGGAGGAAGCCAAGTCTCCATGCGTCCTGCTTCAGGGATCTGTGAGCTGGGCTGTCAGAGAACCCTCGGCTGCTCCAGTGCGGTTGCTCCTCCTCACTGGGGATGTCTGGAGACAGCATTTGTATGCAGGTGCACACCCAGGTGGCTCAGAGTGCCGATGCATTTGTGCTGACGTGCACAAGTAGACAATGCGCAGGCAGGTGTGTGTGCACATACATACGTGCGTGTGCACATCCTGGGCACCCGCTACAGGAGCATGTGCCCATGTGTGGAGGGGTGGAAGGGCATGTGTGTTGGGGCACAGGAGAACAACACCTGCCTGCATTATAGTTGACACGTTGAAGTATATGCGTTCCACACACGTGTGTGTGTACACGTGAAGCTGTAGCCACACAGACCCCTCCCCTTCCCTCGGATCTGATGGGGTTCCTCAGACCAGCACCCTTGCACCCAGGCCCAGGATAGCCGGCCATACAGAGCCAGTTAGAGCCTCGGGAAAGCCCAGGTCTTGCTGAGGGATGAGAAGAGGCTGCGGGAGAGGAAAGGGCCCAGTTTGGGAAAGGAGCTCGTCCTGCCTCAGCCCTCCCCTGCTCCTTCCCAGACAGCCCAGGGTGGGCCCAGGCCCTCTGTGCCCACCCCAGCCGTCCTGAGCTCCGCCTACCTGAGCCCTCAAGGTGACCCCGCCTGTGGCCCTCCCCTTCCTCCTGGTCTCCAGGACAGCTTGGGTCAGGCCTCGGCTCTCGCCCTCCCCCATGACTCAGACAGAGGAGGCTCCCATCACCCTGTCCCAAGTGCGTCAGCCGCCTGGTCCCTGTCCCAGGGCTTCTTGCCCGCCACCCGCCGAGACCTGACACAGCCAGGGAGGGGGACGAAGCTGAGGCCGAGAAGGCGCTGACAGCAGCACTTGGCCCCCAGCCCGGCAGCTCACGCACTCAAGGTGCGTGTGAGGGGCGCCAGCCTGGTTCTCTCAGGCCTGAGGCCGAGGGTCCTGGGGGTCAAACAGGCAAGGTCATGCCCTTCCCCTCCTCCTGTGAGGGTGGTTCTCCGACACACAGCGGGAGGAGCAGGGCACTGCCCCTCACACTTGAGGGGAGGGGGGCAGAGGGGCAGCCTGCAAGGAGCAGCCGAGGACTGAACATACAGGAAAAGCAAAACATCGAGACAGCAGAGCAGGGAGAGACAGAGGAGAGAAATGCGCATCTGAGGCAGTTGGATGACAGGTGGGGCACACGGGCACCCGCTCCACCACCCCCACCCCCAGGGACCAGGGAGACAGATGACACCAGGTCTGGCTGAGCCACCAAAATGCAGCCTGTGACCAGCCCAGAGGGAGCCGGGAGCGGCAGGAGCAGCTGTGGGAAGCAGAGGCCTTTTCTCCCAGGGCCTGGCTGTGCCGAGCTGCCATCCAGGCCCAGGAGGGACGCCCATGCAGGCAAGCGGGCAGGGAGGGTGATGCGCTCCAGGCCAGCACAGTGCAGGCAAGGGGCAGTGCTCCTGGCCCTGGCCTGACTGGACCCCTCCCCCAGAGCCTGGCCCTGTCACGGGCCCAAGTGCCCCACCAGCAGCTCTCTTCCGGCCCTCTCTACTTCCACCACAGAGAAGGAACGTGGCAGAGTCAGGGGCCACTGGAGAATCTTGTCTGCCGGCTGCACACTGCACGCTGGCCCCTCTCGTGGCATCCTTAGGTGGACAGGAGGGCCAGTGAGACCCTGAGAGGCACTTCCTACTCTCAGGGGCACAACAGGGCAGGGCCACAGGCCCTCAAAGCACTCTGGCAAAGGTGTGGTCAGCTGCCAGCCCATTCTGCTGGTCTCGTGTCCCTCCCACCCAGTATCTTAGAGCTAAAAAGATGGGGAGCTCTGGCTCAGCCCAATTCCCGCCCCTTTCAGAGGGGAAACTGAGGCCAGGGAGAGGGGCACATTCAGGGTCCTACATCCTATGTCAAGTTGGCAGATAGTCAGGCTCAAGACCAGACCCTGCTCTGCCAACCCCGAGTCCCTTCCGGGGCCTTCCTGTTCCCTGACAAGGGCTCCCCTGCGGGCTAACGCAGGACACGGCACAAGCCCCAGTTTCCTTGCCATGAAGTGGGAAGAATAATTCACCAGGGTGACTCCCTACCAGGTGAAGCCGGGAGAGCTTGTGCATAAAGCCACAACACAGCACCTGGCCTCCACAAACAGCAGCTGCTCTTGTTACTGTGGGTTTATCATTCTTTTTCACACCCTCACACCAAGCTCAGGGCTCACCTGAACTGAGCCTCGCTGAACCCCTGGGTCACATCTCCCAGACCTACCACTGTAGGTTGGCCACCAAGCTCCCCAGTCAAGGAGTGTTGATCTCTCTGTCCTGGAGAGTGTGTGGGGATGGGGGTCGGGCTGCTCCCCGGGGCTCTGCAGCCATAGCCCACTCTCTGGGCGGGGTGAGGCGATGGACAGAGCAAGGTCGGCCTGAGCGTTCCGTCTGGCTCAGGGCGGAAGGGGGGCTGGGGACGTGGGGAGCAGAGGCCAGCAGGGAAGGTGCGGGCCTGACCAGCTCCGAGACCTGGACAAGCCGCGGGTTGAGCCTCAGTTTCTCCTAAGACAAGTGCCACCCAGCTCCCAGGGCTCCCGGGAAGCTTGAGGACACAGCAGAGGCAAACACGCTCCATCCAGGGGAGGAGGCCCCACAAATGAACCACCTCGGGCTGCAGTTCACGCAGCCACACTCCCGCAGGGACACCGGTCAGCTCCGGAGAGCAGCCTGGGGAAGGTGCGGTCTGTGTTCTGGCCTCCCAGGAGCAGGGACGTGAGGCTCAGCCAGGGAAATCTCATTTGCAGCAGCTGATAAGCCCTGGCACGGGCTCTTCCTGGGCCAGGCTGGCCAAGGCTCCCCGAGGTGTCATTGTCACTGTCCGTGTCAATGCCATTACCCAGGATTAGGAGGACGAGGACTCCTGGGGCCCAGCCAGAACTTTCAGGCAGGCAGTCGCCTCACCTCTCTGATGGAAGCGAAGCACCAGAAGGACTCTGCCCCAGGGACTAAGCCTGCCACCCCCTCGGACAGACTCAGGCCCGGAAACTGGACACCAGGTCTCGTCGCTGGACCTCACAGACTCCTTGGGCAGGCTGCCCTGGGCCTCGGCTCCTCATCTGTGAGGTGGGATCATGATACCTTCACCACTGAACTACTGTGTGGTAAGTTGACCATTTGGATTTCAGGTTCAGTGGGCCCCAGCTGCAGGGCACGGTGTTGGCAGCCAAGGGTCCGGGGACTGAACACTCAGCTGTGTGACATCAGGCACATCAGTCACCTCACCTCTAAGACAGTCATGACGACCCCTTACCCAATGGCTCGTGTGTGTCTGGCGTTTTATATTTCTTGACTCTTCTACCAACCCTGTATGGCTGGCACTCTTCTTCACCGACTCCCTTCTAAGGGCTGGGACCATGGCAGGGACCGGACAAGCCCCGGGCCCCTGGTGGGTTTCCTGCCCCACGTGGGCACCTCCCTTCCTATCAGAGGAGAGCGTGTGGGCAAGTGTTGCCACCCACCTCAAGACTTCCCTTTCTCATCAGACGGAAGCCATTCCAGGCCGGCTGAGCTCCTCAGACCCCCTGGCACGGTCCCACCCCAGGGCCTTCTCACGTGCTGCTCTCTGCCAGGAATGTTGCTCCCCCAGCCTGCGATCACACTCCATCCAGGCAGGTCTCTACTCCTCGCTCCACTCACCTTCTCTGACACCAAATGAGGTGACTCACCATCACCCAGCCCTGGCTTCCGCCCCCCCAGCA
This sequence comes from Carlito syrichta, assembly GCF_000164805.1. Taxonomy (NCBI): domain Eukaryota; kingdom Metazoa; phylum Chordata; class Mammalia; order Primates; family Tarsiidae; genus Carlito; species Carlito syrichta. The sequence goes on along the minus strand of NW_007253577.1, from coordinate 366,358 downwards.
CTCAGCACGGCCTGACGCCACCTAGTCCTTTCTCATTTCCCCCACCCCCCAGCACCAAGGCCAAGCTCACTGCCGTGACCCCCGTGCCTAGAACAGGGTCGGCTACGGCAGGTGCACATGTGTGGTGGGAGGGATGAGCGCTCAGGGCTAGGGATGAGGAGTGATGCTGGCATCCCTGGCCCCGTGAGTCAGGAGGTCACACACAGAGGGAGGGGCCCATGGCGGGGTGCTCACCAGGTGTCACGCAATGGGCAGAGCCTTCTTTATGCCGCCCACTTTACAGATGAGGAACAGAGATCAGAGAGGTGCAGCGACGTGCACAAGGCCACACAGCCAGGAGCCGGGGCCAGCCTGAGCTCTCGGAACCACCAGGATCCCCTCTGGGAAGACGACATCCCACTGCGTGCCAATGTCCAGCGACAGCTCTCGGTCGCCTCCTGAAGCTGCCCGCTCCCTTCCTGAACAGCTCCGACTGCTAGAAATGTCTTCTATCACAGAGCCAGACCTGGCTGCTTGCACCTCTGTTCGCTGGTCCCAGCTGGGGGTCTGAAGCCACTGGGGACAAGGTCCACACCCACAAAGACCCTTCCACTGTCTACTGATCTGTGGCCACTCCCTGCCATGGTGTCATGCCCCTCTGCCCTTGGGTCCAGCTGCCCTGCCATGCTTGTAGTCAAGGTTCCTCCCATCAGCACCAGAGGCTCTGCCTCCCTGGCGTGGCTCCCTGCTTGCGTCCACACAGCTCGTCCTCAACGTCAGCCCAACCCCCGGGCCCCTTCACACCCACCGCCAGGCGGCCCTGATGCCCTCACAGCGTCTCGGGTGGCTCTGGGCAGGACCTGCTTGGGTTCGCCCGAGGTGCTGGGTCTTGGTCCACCCCATTCAGTCAGGTCTCGTTAGCCTCAGCCCCGCACACCAGCTGCTCCAGATATCCTGGGGGAGCAAGCTTCTGCCCCTCACTGCTCTGGGGCCCACTCCTGACTCGGTGTCCCCCTGCACAGGGTGAGCAGGCCACGGCTGCGTCTGTGTCTCAGGCCAAAGGGGGCCAGGCCTGGTCAGGGAGCATGCCTGCCACACCCCTGGGCTTGCTGTGCCACCGGCCGCGCTCGTACCCATGCTCCCTACACACTCCACAGGTATTCACGGCACACCTACTGTGTGCCGGGCACCAGAGCAAGCCGACTCGCCTCACCCTCCCAAAGCTGCCCCCTGGCTCAGAAGAGCTTAATAAGAACACAACGTCAGCGGCTGACAGCAGCGAGGGCTCAGGCAGGTCTGCGAGGCCTCGATGCTCAGGTGTGTGTCTTCAGGCCCCGCACCTGAGCAGGGAAGGGCACAGGGCGAGCCTGCCATCCACAGGCCACTGTGGAGGAGCACCAACCCAGTCAAGACGACTGACGGCTAGCTTGTTGTGTGACCTTGGGCAAGTCAGTGCCTCAGTTTCCTCATCTGTTTGGAGGAAAACAGCAGGGCACATGTGTCTCTGGTTGGCTGGGCCGCCCCCAAGCCCTGTCACCTGTCCCCCGTGTCACCCCCACGACGGGTCCCCGGGCCTCCCGCACTCCCAGGGCGTCACAGCTGTCCTCGGCACCAACTCCACGTCAGGCCTCGTGGAAGGAGAGAGGCTGAGGATGGAGACGTCGACGAGAGCCTGGCTCTGTGAGCAGCTCTGCCATGCAGCCCCACTCGCACGGCCCACCCCCTGGCACCCAGAGACAGCCGAGGACAACCTGTGTTAGAAACCCACCCCCGAGCCCCCCCGGGGGTCATCTCCTGGCCTTCCCAGCATCCTCCAGGCTACTCAGGGGACCGTCTTCCTCAGCCCCTCTCCCCCCCACCTGGCCCTCACCTCTCCTCCCAGGCCCCACCTCCCCACAGAC
>NW_007253577.1:349886-364188 GCF_000164805.1 Carlito syrichta | reverse complement strand
CCTCGTCCCACTGACCGTGCCCCCCATGCCCTCACCTCTCCCTACCTGACCCCTGCCCACACTCCCGGCCCCATCTCCCCCACTTGACCCCTGGCCTCTCCCTACCTGACCCTTCTCTTGCCCCGCCTGACCCCTGCCCTCTCCCGCCTGGCCCCTGCCGGCCCCGCTCAGCGGCAGCCCCTGGGCACTACTCACCAGTCTCCACTGGACCCGCTCTTTCACCAGTGCCTGCGCACGCACGGCTGCCTCTGCCTGCATGGCCTCCATTCATTCATTCAATAAACATTTATGGAGCACCTACTATGTACCAGGCGCCGGCTAGGCCCGCCCCCCGGCTCTGCCTCCTCCACCTGCTCCTCCTCCAGGGTCCCCAGGGGTGAGCGTGTCCCTGACTCCCAGCACCCTCGGGGCTGTCCCAAGGCCAGGGCGCGCGTGGGGGCCCACGGGAGAAGCGGAAGCTCTGGGTGGCTGAGCGGGCGCCGCAGAGGTGGCCTGCGGGGGAGGGAGGGGTGGCTCGGGCCAACCTCGGAGTCGGCACCCTCATCGCCATTCCCACTTTGCAGATGAGGAAACTGAGATCTCACAACCGCTAGGCGGTGGCTTTCGCCTCCCCCGGCACCAGGCTCTGTTCCAGGAGATGTTGGGGGATCCTGTTTCATTCGGACAGTGGTTTACAGTTTTCAAACTGGTTGCCAATGTCGAAAACTTGGTAGGCTTCGTTTCCAAAGCCCCCACTTCTGGAATCCACTGACAAACCTGGGTGGTCTGGCTGCCAGGACAGCAGTGGGCAAGGCCTGGATGGTGCTGGCCTCCGCTTCCCCGCCTCGGGATGTCCTCTGCCCCCTGGACCCTAGAGTGTGTGAAGCCAGCCGCAAGATGGAACCCCAGACTGGGGGCAATTAGAACTCCAGCCTGCATAGGGGGAACCATGAGCCTCTCTGTCTGGGTGTGCCTAGGGTGCCACAATCCCTGTCTCACTCACTGGCCACCTGTCCTCCCGGCCTGTGGCCCAGGGTTTTCAGCTCCAGGACACTCACAGCACGAACCTGTCATTCTGAGGTCTCCAGCTGTGAGTCTGGGGCTCAAGGGTTCAAGGTTGTACACACCATTTAGTGCTAAGAGTCTTCTGTCTTGCCTCTGTGGATCACCAATTCTGGAGGACGCTGAGCTGCCCCGACCCTCCAAGAGGCACCTGGAGAGAGGTCCCTCAAGCCTGGCAGCACCCCACCAACAACCCTGCCTGGGTCAAGGCTCCTGCTGGGGTTTGAGGGTTACTCTCCCTTAATCATGATTCCCGCCACATAAAACACTGCCCGTCTGCTTCCAGGCAAGGCCACTGGGGGCACCAGAAGGCCTGAGGCCTGGGCTCCTAAAGCCACACTGCAGCTCATTCCAGAGAAAAGCCTGACTCAAAGAGCTTGGGGGGGCTCTGAAATGGCTCTCGCTCTGCTCTCCTGGGACTCCTGCCTGCCATCCCACACCCCCTTGTTGCCCTCAGGCCCCAGAGCCCAGGGTTCTGGAGCCCCCTGGGGCCAGGCTGGGAAACCCCTCTCTGGACCAACACTCATTAACCTTCTGTCTCCACACAATCTCAAACCAGGCCGTTACAAGGGGTCAGTAGGGATGCCGCCCAAGACGGTCCAAAATTCCCTTTCCTGGCCCCAGGACCGGCTTCTCTGGTGCGGGCGGGAGAGTCCAACCCAGACCAAAGGACGCCTCCAAGGCCGCAGGGGGCCTGCAGCTGCAGCATCAGAGAACAAGGAGGCTCTGTCAGCAAGGGGGGTCTGACACTGAGCCCCGGAAACGCCCAGGGGAGGGCCGCCCCATGACTGCCGGCTGGGCAGAAGCCACAGCACGAAAGCGTGGCTATGAGACAGTTCCCGTGCCCACTGACTCCATGAGGCCGAGCTGCCCTCTCTGACATGCTCCCCAAGGGCACGGGCCGTGTTCAGCTCAAATCCGGGCTCTGCCACCTAACCCCTGTGGTCCTGGCAAGCCACTTCTTTCCTCTGAGTCTCAGTTTCCTCTTCTGTAAAATGAGACAAAGGGGCACTACCTCAGAGGGCCGAGGAGGGAACCGTCACAGAGGAGAGTCTGCAGCCAGCAAGGCGCAGGGCCCAGCACGCAGCATGTGGCACACGCCTGGCACGCAAGAGGGCCTCATCACTGCTCTGACAGCGGCAGGGAGGAAGGGTGAGGCCTGGCCCTGGACACGGCTTTCCTTCCAGGCCCCAGGGCAACGCACCCATCTTTGCCTCTGTCCCTGTCCCCTCTCTGAGGTCCAGGCCTGCTCCCACCCTCGCCTGGAGCCTGTGCCCTGGCCTCGGTTTCTCTCCCATTGCCAAAGCACAATGGCTGTTATAATTAACGAATTATCTCCGTGCGACAGCTGTGGTCCTTTGAAATTAGGTTGAATAACAAGATCCTGGTGTATGGTAATTTCTCCTCATCTCCCCCTTTCTCTCTCCCTCACTCAGCCCTGTTGCGCATGCAAATGCTCTCCCCCTGCTCCTCCTTCCCCAGCGCCTTCCTCCTCCTCAGGACAGCCAGGGACAGGCTCAAGTTCTGCTTTCGGGGGACGACTCAGGAGCTGACCCCCGGGCCCCTCCCGGGCGAAGCGCCTGGCCCAGGCAACCTCTGGAATCTCTCAGACCTAAATCCTGCCGCCTTCTTCCTGGGTGGGAGACCTCCCCAGCCGTGTCCCCTGGGGAGCCTCTGCTTGTCCCTACACGGTGGCCTCCCTGGGGTCCTGGCCCTGGCTCACTGCTCTTCTCACATCTGCTCCCCCCCCAAGAGCACCCATCCCTCCCAAGATTTCTATGTAGCCCTGGGCCGACACACCCACCACACCCGGCTGCCTCCTGGGCCCTCCCTGGCACCTGAAACTCACTCACCCGCCTCCATGGCTAGACTCATCGCCCACAGTCCCTCCCCTTTTGCCCTGCTGCTCCCAGTCTGGGACCCAGCGAGAGGCAACCATGCTGCCCAGCCCCCACTGGAGGGCTCCCCCTCGCCCCGCCCCACTGCTCCTGCTCTGGTCCCGTCTCCTGCCCCCAAAACACAGTTCTCAGCACCCTTGCTGGTCTCTCTACTTCCACCCTCCACCAGCAGAGGAAGAGCCTTCTAGACCATAAGCCTGAGCACGGCCCTCCCCTGCTGGAAAGCCTTCGCTGGCTCCGGGCTGAGCTGGGAAAATTCCAACGCCATCCAGAACCCAGCCCACGTGGCCTCGCCAGAGCAGGTGCCTGCTCTCTTCTCTCCTGCTCTCCCCACCTGGCTGGGGTCTCTCTCGCGAGGTCCCACAGCCCCTGGGCTTCCTTCTTCACCCCTGGACTGAGTTCCCCAAGGAAGGGCCCCAATTCTCCATTAGCACGAGGCATCCAATAGGTGCTCAATAAATATCTGTTCATGACTGAATGCAGGAGGCCTGCTCGCCGCCCCTTTGTAGATAAGGAAGCAGAGGCTCAGAGTAATTCAGGACTTGCTCAAGATCACACAGCTCACGCAAGACAAAACCAGGATTTGAACCCAGGTCTGTGACTCCCAAGCCAGTGGTACTCACTCCTGGGGAGGTCTGCAGGGGGATCAGCTTTTGCACAGATCTCAAGGGGCTTGAGCCTCCCTCCAGCCTCAGTCGGGTGACAAGGAGACAGGCTCCCGGCCTAGCTAGTCACTCCCTTGAGTCTGACCTTGGACTAGCCACACAACTCTTGGGGCCTCAGTCTGTTCATCTGTAAAGTGGGAAGGAGCCCACCTCCCCCGCCATCGCAGAGGGTGGCTCCCGGGGCAGACACTCAGTGCGTGGCTTTTCCCACCCTCTCCCTCTGATCCCAGCTGCATTGCCCTTGGCGGGCTCTCCAGGGGGTTCTGGGAGGGTCTCCAGGACGGGAGAGGCCACACTGAACAGGAACACCCTCACCAAGACGTAGTGAGAAAAGCATGGGGGGCTTGTGGGTTGGAGCATAACCTCGGAAAAAGCTTCCTTCTCAGCCTGTGTCCTCCTCGGTGAGTTGGGCCCATATTACGGGGGTGCAATGCGGACCAATGTACAAAGCGCTGGGCACAGTGCAAACCTCACCATGGCCACATGGCTGCAAGGTTCTATGAGAGTGTAATCCTGAAGAGCACCCCAGGGAGACAGGGAGGAGAAAGAGGCGGGTAGAGCAGGACCATCTGTTCCTGACTCTCCCCCTCAATAGTCCGCAATGGCTCCCACTGGCCCCAGAATAGAGCTCACACCCCGAAGTGTGGACCTCGAGCCCCTCTCTAAGCTTACCCCCACCCAGCCCCCTCACAGCCCTACAGAGTTTCGGGAACGCTCACCCTCACGTCCTCCAGGCCTTTGCACATGTTATTCCTAAGCCTGGGAGCCATTCCCACCTGTCCCCACCCCCTGGGGTCCAGACCTCATGCCTCCTCCTCTTAGAAGCCTCCAGAGACTTCCCCTCTGAAGAGTGACCTCCCTGCTCTGCCTCCACACCCAGGAGACATGGCCCATGGAATCCTGGGAGGGTCCTAGAGATCATCTCACCCCACCTCGCCTCCCCTGCTTTGCAAGTGGAGAAACTGAGGTGCGGATGAGGAACAGTAGCTATCCAGTGATGCACTTGGACCCAGGTCTCTGCTGCTTCCAGCCTTCCAAGTAGCTTCTCTCCTGGTGCCGAGCTGTTCGGTCCTGTCTTCCCCACCCCCCAGCCCAGAGCTACCTGAGGACGAGACCCCTCTTCCTCTCTGCACCCCTCCCCCAGTGCCTAGCCTAAGGCCTGGCGCATAGTAGGCACTCAGTAAATGTCTGTTGAATTGAATTGCGCTCAGGGCGGCCAGTCGTCTCTGCTCTGTAAGAAAAGCATAGAGTTAGTGGAGCTGTTCCCATGGTGTCCAAGGGGTGGGACCAAGCTGGTGGGGTGAGGAGTCTGGCCTGCCCCAAGGACCCCAAGGGCCCTGGGGAGAGGCCTGGGAGCTGGAACATTCAGACTTAGGCGAGTCGAGTTCTGCCCCAACAGGCAGCATGGCCCTGGTAAGTCACGCTGCCCCTAGGCCTTGCTGGCCTCGTCTGTCAAATGGAAACCACATTCCAGTCCCTCCAGGATCTGAGGACTGCCTGTGACGAGGACCAAAAGAGACTGAGGAGTGTTAACAGGGACTCCCAGTTCATAAGCACTGAGTGCCAGCGCCCCACACACCAGAGTCAGGTGGGAATGATGCCCATTCTACAGATGAGGAGACTGAGGCTTGGAGCGGGCCCTGGGTCGCCCAAGGCCACGCAGCCCATGCACTCGATTCCATGATGTATTCAGTCTCTGCAGGGCTAGGGGGGCAGCAAGGTGTGATAACAAGCCCCAACAAAGAAGCTGAACCCACCAAAGGGTGGCCCAGGGAGGCAAAGATTCTCCAGACCAAGAGCCCAGCATGAGCCCTGGACTGTGAGGGACAGGGTGAGATGCTGCATTCTCCCCACGCCACGGGGGTGAGCTCTGATTCCACAGCCCCCCAGAGGGTTCAAAGGCATCCTCAGACCCGGAGGCTGCTAGGCCTGGGCAGGCCCGGGTGTTAATATAGATCAGTGGCAACTATAAATACACAGCTAGGCTGGGCACAGCAGGGCCAACCTGGAGCCACCAAGCTGGAGGCTCTAACCCCAGCCCTGCCCCCTCCCCACGATCCCTCTCTCTTCTGGCCTCGGTTTCCCATCAACAGGCCGTACCATGCCCATGACGCCATGACTGCTAAGGCTCTTTGTCCAGCTATACACAGGTCTCTGACCCCAGCCAGGCTGGCCCAGGCAGACACCTGGGGGAAGAGAAAGACGCACAACGGATGGCCCTGAATCTACCCGGGACAGCAGGCGAGGGGCTTGGCCATGCCCCTGCTCACTGGAAGCTGGGGAGAGGCAGAAAAAGGGGTCTAGAAGCCAACCATTCACTCCCTCATTCATTCCACCAGCCATGCTGTGAGTATCTCCTGCAGCGAGCTGAGGACTCATAGCCAAGGCCATGGCTGCAGGCCATGGTTCCCGGGGGGGAAGGGGCAGGGAAACAGGGTGATGAGCAGGTGTCCCTTTCCCACCGCCCAAGTCCTCTGGCTCCCAACCCCACCCCAGCTCGCATGGCAGAACACTGGCTTCACATCTGCCTTCTGCCTGGGCCTTGTAGAGGACAGGGGTGGGGCAGACAGTCTCACCTGTAAGCCCAGGGCCCAACCACGGGCTCTCTGTGAATGCCCACAGGCTGAAAGGATGAAGGAGGCGCCCGGGAGCATGTGACGTGTGGGACACCCTGGCAGGGCTGCCACGGGCCGGGCAGGAGAGCACGCCTCGCCAGCACAACTGTGCGCCAGGCCCCGCACGTGGAACGCACAACACCCCCTTATAAACCGTAAAGTGCTGTCCAGCCTAAGGGAGTTGACTTTCCTCAACCACTTCTCTGTCCTATTTCCTAAAAAGACCGGAGCAGTGTTTACCAGATGCTCACGGCGAACCCGCCTGTGTGGAAGGCTGGTCTGGCATATCATCCTCGGGATCCTGGGAACCAGGTGTTATTTTTATGCCCATTCTGCAGGTGTGGGAACTGAGGCTCAGAGTCAAGATCGCAGTGCAAGAAAGCGAGCGCGCAGCCACGCACTCTGCGTCTGCCCCGAGTATCTGTGTATTCAGCTCTCGGGGCCGCTCAGGCCCGCTGGTCTGTCCATGCCCACCTGCTCGCCAGTTTACCCCATGTCCCTGATGTATACAATATTCATATTTCCATCAGCAGCAGCTCATGCACCCCTCTCCAAGGCCTCCGGGAGCCCCATTAATCATTCAGACACACCTGCATATTCATTAACTTCCGAATTAATACAAGGTCTCTTATTACTTCAGGCCTGCTGCCTGCATTAAAGACACTTCAACTTCATTCATTATTAAACTCCCCTGATAAATGATCACATCCCTCCTTCACAGCGGGGGACAGCACCCAGGTCCCGGAGCCGGCGGGCCTGCTCCCGGCAACAGCTGCGGTGTGACCTTGAGCCAGGCCCTCACCCTCTCTGGGCCTCCTACATGTTTATCAGGACAATCTCTCTGCACTGCCCGGCCTTGCCAAGGTGGCCCCCGTGGCCAACCGGTGGACTCCGTGTCTCTTCGGTATGTGTCTCCCTTGGACTCACGTAACCCCTCCGTGCTCCCCACAATGGGAGCCTGTCCTCTCTGGAGTGCTCCTTGTCCTCCCCCATTTGCAGCCTCCGCTTACACTTGGGCCTGGTCCTTGCGGTCAGTGGGCCTCGGGTCCTGGCACTGGCCCATCACCAGGGCAGCACCCATGCCCGGGCTAACCTGGCTTGGCAGACCATGACACGTCCCAAGTCAGAGAGGCCAACCGACCCCCGTGGCCAACTGGTGGACTCCAGTTGCCACATAACAACATTGGTGACAATAATAACAGTAACAGTGGCACCCAGCACTTCCTGCACACGGACTGTGCCCTGGGCCTGTGCTAAGGGCCATTCAGCCCCATCCTGTGTGCAACCTCCACTCAACAGGTAGGAAAGCTGGGGCGAGGTCAAGGTCACCTCCCCAGGCCAGGCTGGAGCTGGCTGTGAACCCAGGCCTCTCTCACTCGGGGTCCCCAGTGCCTCCACATCACTGCCCACCCTTGGCCGCCATCTTGCCGGCTCCCCCCAGGCCTCCTCTCCTGGCTGTTCCTTTGCACGTTGGTCCCCGCCTAATGGAGTGGTGGGCCACGCAGGATGGATCCCCCTCCACTGCCAGAAGCCCCGATCAATCTCCATTATGCCTGGCGCTAAGCAGGGCAGCGCGTGAAGCCTGAGGATGTCACCGCCAGCACCGTCCCGGCTGGCTCTCCCCCACCTGCTGCCTCAATGTGCGCACCGCGGCCCATGATACCTGCAGGCCCAGTGGCCACCTCAGACGCTGGGCCGGAGGCTTTGCTCCCAACCCACTGGCTGTGTGTCTCTGGGCCAGTTACCAAACCTCTCCGTGCCTCAGTCTCATCACCTGAACCACACCTGACTCCACTGAGTCTCCCTCATCCCTCATTTCCAGTCCATCCCCACACCTGTCCAGCCACACACCTGTGTCTCCACCAGCTGCTCTCGTCTAGACCACAGCAACTTCCTCTCAGGGTCTCCCCTGGGTTCCTCCTCCACGCTGCTTGGCTGCCAACTTGCGTGGACCCACCAAGGCCCCTCGCTTAACACCCTTTCAGAAGGTCTCCTAAGGGCCAGGCACGGCCACCTGCTGCAGCTCCCCCACCCCGCTGCTCTCCTCAGCAGGCAGCCCGCCTCTCCCAGGGTGACCTCTGATGAGCGTCCGGCCCTCCTGGACCATCAGGGCCGTGCAGCAGGAAGTTCAGTGAGTCCTCCCCTGCAGCTCCAAGTGAGCTCGGTGAGTTCTCCCTTGTAGCCCCAGGTGAGTACAGTGAGTCCTTCCTGCAGTTCCAGATGAGCACGGTGAGTCCTTCCCTGCAGCTCCAGGAGCACCATGAGTCCTCCCCTGCAGCTCTAAGTGAACTCGGTGAATCCTCCCCTGCAGCTCCAAGTGAGCACTGTGAGGTCTCCTACAGCTCCAGGTGAGCACGGCGAGTCCTCCCCTGGAGCGCTAGTGCCCGGAGCACAGTAGGCAGAGCTACACCGTGGCCTGAAGCAGTGCCTCTGTCCATGGCGGACAGCAATGCCACCCCACGACTGTGGTGACTGTCAGCAGCACACCCTGGAGGCTGTCAATGAAGAGCACTTCACTCCCCTCTGAGACTCAACCCTCCACTTTATAGGATAGCAAGGTAAAAAACAGACCCGTTTCTCAGATGAGGAAACTGAGGCTCAGAAAGACACAATGGGCTGGGCACGGTGGTTCAAACTTATAATCCCAGCACTTTGGGAGGCCGAGACAAGAGGATTGCCTGAGACCAGCCTGGGCAACTGGGTGAGACCTCATCTCTGCAATATAACAAAAAAAATTAGCTGGGTGTGGGAGCACGAGCCTGTAGTTCGGGCTACACGGAAGGCTGAGGCAAAAGGATCACCGGAGCCCAGCAGGCTGATGCTGGGGTGGCCATGAGCGTGCTACTGCACTCCAGCCTGGGAGACAGAGTGAGACTCTGACTCAAAAGAAAAACCAAAAAAAGACAAAGTAGCCTCACCAAGTCACAACCGGAAAGTGGTGGGGCAGGAATTCAAACCCTACTCAGTCCTCAGCAGGAAGGAAGGTTCTTGAAGTAGTTAAGGCACACTAAGTGCTTACCCCATGCCAGGCCCTAACAGCGTTTGACATAAGTTCACTCACTAAACCTCTCCACGGCCCTGAGAGATGGGCACTGTCATTGCATCTATTCAAGAGATGAAGAACCCAGGTCCAGAGCAATGGAGCCCCCACCCAAAGGCACGCAGCTGAGACGCGGCAGTGCCAGGAATGTACCAAGCTGGGGCCCCCTCCAGCTCTGCTTGTGTCCCTTCTCAGGCCCCTCTGCTATCAGGGTGCTCTGTGACCGCGAGGACTTGAGCAAGGCCCTTCCCTATCTGGGCCTTGGCTTCCCCACCTGTAGAGGGTAGACCAGATGACCCAGGTCCCCTCAGCTCTTGCACTTACCGGCACACCCGTGGGCCCCACACCCCAGGCCTAGGGCTTGGCACCCTGGGCTCAAAGACATGCAGAACCAGTCTACCTGCAGGGTGTCACCCAGGGCAGGAGGAGCAGCAAGAACACCACAAGCCAGTGGGAAGCCAGAGGGGAGGCGTGGGTGCATCTGACCCCCCAAACACCCGAAGCTGGGGATGAGCTCTGAGGACCTGCTACCACCCAAGGGGGCTGGGAACCCCTGGGGACAGCACCCTGCCAGCCAGACACTCCACATCTAACAAGCACCCACGTAACTAGAACTGTGCACCCGGCCCAGGGTTCCAGGCACACACCATCCCAGACGCACACGGAACGCAGGTGAACGGGAGCTCATCACAAACTCATTGGAGAGCATGGCTGCTTAAGGAAACTTCCTGGGAATTATTTGGCAAAACAACCAGTCGGCCTCCAATTTCTCTTATAAAAGTCTGAATCTTCCGACTGGGTTTGCTTTAAGTGAGGTAACATGCCTGGCTTTCTGGGTGCTTCCATATTGTGTGCCCAGTGTGTGCACAAGGGTGGGAACCCTGGCTGTAACCCCCCTGGGCCCCAGCACCCAGCATCTGCTGACCAAGCAAACTCTGTAGGTGCACTGGTTTCCAGGCCCCGGTGTCCACGCTGCTGTGTGCCAGCACCCCCAGCGCACCTAGCTGTGTCCCTCTCAGACCCTCTGGGCACTTTGAAGATCAGAGCTGGCAGATCCCTTAGCACCAGCCAGGTTCTGTCATGCCACAGGTGAGGAAACCCAGGCCAGGGAGGGCAAGAGCCTTGACCGAGGCCTCACAGCCACACCAATCTCCTCCCAGACGCCCCTGCCTGCCCCGGCCCCATAAATACAGTTGCTCCTCTGCAGTGGCCTCATGCAAGCCCCCCACCACTCAGATCTTGGGCCTCTGCTTGCCAGACACCTCCACCGGGCAACCCTCAGATGCTCCAGGCTCAGCCAGTCCAGAACGCATCTTCTCACCCGAGCACGCTCCACCTCACGCACCCTTGCTCGGTCAAGGTCACACCACGTGCCTGGCTGCTCAGGCCACAGGTCCCGGCTTCCTCTTCTACTCCTGCCTCTCCTGTCAAAAGATACAGATCAGACCAGCCACCAAGTTCTGCCCCTCCTGTCCCTGCCTCGCCAGGACAGGTCACCATCATCCCTTGCCTGGGGAGGACTACCTTTTCTAGCTCCTCCAAACAGCGGCCAGATGGAACCTTCTGGACACAGCTCTGTCTGATGCTGCCTCTTCTGCTAAACATCTTTCTGGGACTCTCTGTATCCCCCAGAGGCCAAGCTCCTCACTGGCAAGTTACACTTCTGTGAGGTGCGCCCAGACCTTCCCTACCAACTGTGAACTTCTACCAACCTCAGCTCAGATATCATCTCCTCCAGGAAGCCTTCCCCAAATCCCAGGTCTGGTTTCACCACTCCACTCCACAGCACCCCCATGCTCACCAGCTCCAAATGGCTTCCCACTGAAAGGTCACTGCCTCCCCTCCAGAGGGCCAGGGCAGCATGGTGTGCCCTGTCTTTGCTCCCAGTGCCAATGGGAAGCCTGGCATGGAGGAAACACCTGAGGCATGAAAACTGAAAAAGTAAATGAACTCTACATCCCCCAGATATGTGCCCTCCGCTGGCCTCTGTCCCCACCCACCCACTCCCCACACGCTGGGCGTGCCCACTGTCATTGCAGACACCAGTCAGGCCTTCCAGCTCCTTCCGGTTATGTCATGACCATTGGGAAGGCAGCAACACGCCGGCCCTGGCCTCAGCTGCTCAGGACAGTCCGGCCAGGTGGGTGCACAGGGTCAGGGAAGCGTGGGGACATGGACAAAGCCCCTGCCAGGAGCCTTGCCTAGACCAGGACCTGACACCACTGACCCTGCTGGAGCCCCAGCAGCCCTCTTATCTGGGCACATGGGCCCCCCATTTACACATGAGCAAACTGAGGCTCCTGGGCAGGCAGCCAACCTGAAGCTGGAGATCAGAATCTGACGCCTGCCTGCTTCCTGTGCTGAATCCAGGGGCCTCCAAAGCTGGAGGAAGGGAACCAGCCTTGGGACAGGGCATTCTGGGGGGCTTCCGGGACCCTGGAAGGAACGCCGGGCCTGGGGTCCTCGCAGCCTGGATTCTGGCCCTTGCTCGGGGCCTCCCAGCTGTGTGGCCTCAGAAGCCCTCCACCCTGGGGCTGTCCACAGCATTCATGACACTGTAGTGAGACAGCCAGTAACGGGCACCTCCCAGGCTGGGCCGTGGGGAATTGGTCCTTCTAATCCTCACCAAGACCCACCACAGGAGGCAGGTGCTAAGGACCCCACTTTACAGACAACAAAATGAAGGTTCAGGGTCAATGTCCCACCCAAAGCCACAGGGCCCAGCCTGGGTAGGCCACACCCAGCACAGGTGGGCCTCAGCGAGGGAGGCTGCCTTCTGGAATCCCTCAAAAGCCCTGAACACACTGGACTCCAGCCAGGCCTCCCCACCTGGGAGCCTTGCAAGGGCCATTCCAGCCACCTGCTATGCCTCTTCTGCCTCCAGAGAGCAAACCCTCCAGTGTCCACACCATCATCTCCTCGACAGCCCTCCTCTCCGGTCCCTTTCCCCACCCCAGGGACACTCCAAGGACAGCTGCTGCAGTCTCCCAGCCCATCACCGTCTCCGCCTCCCTTCCTCGGCCCATCCCCTGCACAGCTGCCCAGGGAAACTTCCCGGAGCACACGGGCTCCTGAGCCACGGTGCTCCTGCTCTGAGGCCTCCAGGGCCTGTCCCGCCCCTGTTCCACTCAAGCCCACAGGAGCTGGCTGGCCCATCTCTGCCACCGCCCCCATCCAGACAGACGACATGCTGCCCCACCATACACACTCATGCACCTGAGCACACACACACACACACACACGCCGAGTATGCACACACATGCCCCTAGGTGCTCCTCTTGCCTGGCCCTGGGTCTCCCTGACTCCACCTTCTTTATTTTGTCTGAGTTGGAGTCTCATTCTGTCGACCAGACTGGAATGCAGAGGTACGCTCCCGGCCACCGCAGCTTCGACCTGCTGGGCTCCAGCAATCTTTCCGCCTCAGCCTTCCAAGTAGCTGGAACTACAGGCGTGTGCTACCACATCCGGCTAATTTGTGATCATTTGTGATTTATTGTAGAGATGAGGTCCTGCCAAGTTGCCCGGGAGGGTCCCGAACCCGCGGGCTCAGGCAATCCACTCGCCTCGGCCTCCCAAATTGCTGAGATGACAGGCTGAGCCTGACTCCTCCTTTGCCTGGGCTGCTTCCTCCACCCCTTCCCTACCCACCTCCAACCTCCCCCAGCCCCACCGGACTGTAGAACACACCTCCAAAAGCCACCCCTCAATTCCTCAGTCCTGCCCACCCCAGGGACACCATCCACACTGGTTCCCAAATGCCTGTAGGCTTCCTGCTGCCAGCAGACACGATGTCCAGCCTCCCCCTGGCCTGGGGGGATCTCAGGGCCCTGATCCTCTCCCAGACTCCTGAGAGCCCTTTCTCCACTCCCAGGCACTGCCATGTGAGCTTTTCACCCCTCTCTGAACTGAGAGGCTTTTCACACCTCTTGGCCTCTTTTTTTTTTTTTGAGTCAGAGTCTCACTCTGTCACCCAGGCTGTAGTGCAATGGTACCATCATGGCTACCGCAGCCTTGACCTATTGGGCTCAGGCAATCCTTCCACCTCAGCCTCAGGTAAACTGGGTCCATGGGTGTACGCCACCATGCCTGGCTAATTTTCTGATTTACTGTAGAGATAAGGTCTTGCCATGTTGCCCAGGCTGGTCTTGAACCCCTGGGCTCAGGCAATCACCCTGCCTTGGCCTCCCAAAACGCTGGGATGACAGGTGTGAGCCACCGTGCCAACTCCTCTTGGCCTTTTCCCCTGAGATTCCCATGGCCTGGAGATAGCTCCTGCTCCACCCCTACCTGGGGAATGATGCTTCTCATGCAGGACTCAAAGTCACCTCCCACAGGAAGCCCTCCAGCTCACCAGGTATGAGTCCCCTGAGAGGACTAGCCTCTGAGTCTGCCTTCCTCCTTGGCTGTGGGATTTCTGATGGCAGAGACTGTTTTCATTCCCCTCCAGGCCTCCAGCCCTTGACGATCCTGGGCCAGACGGGTCCCTGTCTGCTGAGTCAACGCACTTCTTCCCTGCATGCTGTCTTTGAGCTCCTGGGGGTGGAGCAAATGAGCTCATTAAACCTGGGTGACCAAGGCCCCCCCCACAGCCTCCCAGTTGAACACCTCACCCAACCGCCTTCACCTTTGCCAGCCCCTGACTCCCGGGGTTGCAATAAAACCCAAAGCCTCCCCAAACCGCACCTCTTCACCCCGCCTCACCCCAGGCTCCAGCCTCCACCTCCCAAGGCTGCTTGCTCCTCCCTGGTGGATGGAAGAAGGATTTGCAGACGCTTGACTAAAGAGCTCCACTTTCAGCCAGGCTCGGTGGCTCAGCCTGAAATCCTGCGCTTTGGGAGGCTGAGGTGAGTGGATTGCCTGAGCCCACGGGTTCGAGACCCACCTGGGCAACTTGGCATAGACCTCATCTCTACAATCAGTCAAAAATCAGCTGGGCGTGGTAGCGCGCGCCTGTAGTTCCAGCTACTCGGAAGGCTGAGGTGGAAGGATCGCCGGAGCCCAGCAGGTGGAGGCTGCGGTGGCCGGGAGCGGCCACTGCACTCC
>NW_007253577.1:337673-349748 GCF_000164805.1 Carlito syrichta | reverse complement strand
GAGGGGTCATTATCCTCCTCTCATGCCACTCGGAGAGTCAGTCTCTCCTACCCGCTTTCCCACCAGCTCCCACCCCATCCCAACCCCCACCTCAGGTCTAGTCTGGCTTCAGCATCTGCCCAGAGGCAGATCCCCAGCATGTACACACCTGGGTAGGCTAGGGATGCATGGACAGGGCTGGGGAGGGGCAGTCCTGTTAAAGCCGGAAGCCTGTCAGAACTGAAAGAGGCCATAGACCTCTTGGCTGTCACCCAGGAGACAGGTGGGAGCCTGAGGCCTGCAGGGTGCTGTGACCCTGCCCTGTCCTGGCAGCCCATCTGTCAGAGCAGCCTCCCAGCCCCAGGACAGTCTCACCCCTCCCCAGATCCCCAGCGCTCAGCGCAGAGAGGAATTCTGAAGTCCCCCCGAAACAGTGGGAACAGTCTTCCTTGCCTTCTCGCAGGGGATCTACAGGCGATCAAACAGGGCAGTAGCGGAAGGGGCTTCCCAACCTCGTCACCACACACCTGGAGGGGACTTCTAATCCCCAAGTGGTGGAAACCCACAAAGGCTCAGCATTTCATTCACTCACTCATTTAATGCTGTTTCACATGCCCGGGTCTGTGCCAAGCCCTGGGGCAGGGATGGAGACCTGCCATGACCAGGACAGACATGGCACTGCCCTGAGTAAGCACACAGTTCTGAGGGAGGCGTGCAGGAGACCTGGGATCGCAAGTGAAACGTTCACAAGCGATGCGGCCTAGGCCAGCCTCCTGGAGGAAGGATCATCTGGCATTCCGGCCTCTTGGAGACAAAGGGTCTCCGAAACCAAGTCAGCTATCGAAGGGGTCATGGCTCCCCACAAGTCATCTCAGGTGGGCAGAGTCTATGATGAGGACACAAAGCCAGGAGGCGTACACCCTCACTGTCCCCATTTTAAAGATGAGGAAGCCGAGGCCCAGATAGCTGAAGCAACATGCCTCAGGTCCCGTGGCTCTTGGGCGGCAAAGCTGGTGGTCTGGGGACCTCCAGCTCACATTGAGGCCCCCGGGGAAGCTGGAACCAGTTCTGGAACTGTGACGGGATTCAGGCTGGCTGCTGCCAACCCCAGCAGGGAGAGAGGAGGCCGAGCCACAGAAGACGAGTGCCACGCACCCCGTGGACCCACAGGGCAATGCCGCAACTGAGAAATTGCTCAGAACAGGCAGAGCAATGCTCCCCTGCACAGGAGCTGCTTAACACGAACCTGGGGGCCCCAGGACCCGAGGCGTGAGTTTTCTAAGTATTGCTGGCCCTGTCCCCCACCTCTCCGTTAATGCATGCAAATAAGGGGCATAAATCTCTGCTTACTTAACTTCACAAATGTTAACAAGCTCATAAAAAAATCAGTCGTTCTTCCTCAGTTCCCCAACAACCTTGGTTGTCTAATTTAGTGTCTCCACTCTCCCTATCCTCCCCAGTGGTGGGAGAAAAGCAGTGCAGACTGGGGGGTTTCCCTGCCAGGCAGGTCAGCCCTTGCCTCCCTCCACCCTGCCCTGACATAGGCCTGGAGGAGGGAGCCCCAAACGGGACTCAGAAGGCCCAGAGAGAGCCCTGCTCCTTCGGAGCAGCTGTGTGACGCCAGGCTCCAGGCATAACCTCTCTGTGGTCTAACTGCCTCATCTACAAAGCAGGCATCCAAGTGCACCCTGCCTGCTTCCGGGCTGGTGTGGGGATCAGCGGGGATAATCCCAGTAAAGTGCTCCGTTGTCTCCTGGCACAGAGCAGGCCCTCAATAAATGTTAGTCCTTGTTATTATGTAAAGAAGAGTTAAATACCCCCTAGTTAATCCATTTGTAGAGTTCGCCTTCTGGGGCAAGCTGGCAGCTCCAAATGCAGCCCGAGGTTCAGTTCTGCTGGCAGGCTCCGTGTGTGGACACACATTTGAACTGTTGAGGCCATCCAAACCCGCTGCTGGTGTTTGCCACAGGCCCCGCCACACCCTAAAGCCCTACTCAGACCAGATGTGCACCTGTAGGCCCCCATGAGCATGTGAGCTACCCTCTCAAAAGCCTTCCCAACTGGTGATCTTATTGTTAGATGTGTCATTAGTCCCAAGTAACAGATGAGGAAACCGAGGCTCACAAAAGGGCAGCAGTTTGCCCATGGCTCCCAGGGGAGGGGCTAGAGCCAAGGCAAAAGTCCAGCCACCGGCCCTGGCCCACCTTCTCTCCTGAGCCTCTGCCCCACCATGACAGTCTGAGACTCGCCTTCCTGTCACCTGGAGGAGCAAATGGCCAATTAGACAGGTGGCAGGAGAGACGGTGCTCGGCCTCCATGGGCTCGGTGTGACCCCAGACCAGGCTGGTGGCTGAGCAGAAGCCAGGCCCTGCCCCAGGCCTTGTCCCAGCTGCCCAGGTCATGCCAAGCCAAGTGGCATGGCTGATGCTGGGCCCAGCACTGGGGGCTCAGGAAAATCAGGGATGGGGCCATTTGTTCCTCCGGGTGACAGGGAGGTGTCTCACCTGTGTCCACCTCCAAGGATGGTCTGGGCCAGAAACTGCCCCTCATATGCCCTCAACTGTCCCCTTCTGACAGCATAGGCCACAACCCAACCTATCCAGTTGGTGACTTCCTGCTGCACCCTCCCCAGGAGGCTGAGGTCCAGGCAGGAGGAGTGGACTCCCTGGGGTTACCCAGAGAGAGGCTTGAACCCTGGTCCTGTGGCCAGCGCCATCCAGCAAGATCCAGAAAACAGTACCAAACCCACGCTAGGGAGGCCAACCCCGCCTCACCGCCTCCCGCTGCAGGCCTTGACTCCCACCTGCACCGATGCTGAGTGCTGACCGGTGAGCTCTCTAGAGAGGAGATAATGGGGGCAGCAATGTGGCCTCAACTTCCCCCAAAAGAGGGGGCTTCTGCCCTCTGTCTGCCCCCCAGCCCCTCCCCCAGTGCACCCCACCCTGGCCTGCATCAGCAGGAGCACAGGACGTGACTGAGGGGTCGCCACAGATGAATGCTGGGGACTCTACACCGCCCTTGATGAACCCGCAAGGTGGGTGCCCTTATGCCCATTTTTCAGACAGAGAAGCAGAAGCAGAGAGACGCCAAGCATCTGCCCAAGGCCAACAAGGAGGAGACAGAGCTGGGTGGTATGCAGGACGGAGCAGTGGGCAGGACTGAGAGCACAGCCCCAGTGCTGGAGTCCAGGCGAGGCCACAGTGGGAGGCTGAGGGCTGGGGATGAGGGAGCAGATCAGGGTGAGGAGGGAGTTCAGAGCCTCAGCCCCATAAGTGCCTCCAGCTCCAACGAGCCCCACACCCACAGCCACCAGGGAGCAGCGTGGACCATCTCTCTGTCCCCCAGTGTGGAACCTACTCCCAGTCTCTCCCCACCCAACAGGTCAAATCCGCCCTCCCCAGGCAGGGCCACCCTATCCGGTCCCTCTACTGAATGAAGCCAGGCCCCAACACTGCAAGGACCAGCCCAAGACCCCACCAAGCCCACAGGGGCGGAGATGAGACTCCAACATCCCATCACAGGCCACAGCCTCTGAGTTCTGCAAGAGTCCCCAGGGGCACCCCCAGCAGTGGCAGGGAAGAGGGTAGGACCAGGGCCCGAGGTCCAGGGCCACAGGGGCAGGGCCACAACAGGCGGGAGGGGGCCCAGAGGGTGGCGGCAGGCCCAGAGAGAAGACTGGATCCCGGTTGGGTCCCGGTTGCCTTGGCAACAGGACTAATTAATTCTGACTCCACCTGTGCCTTGGCTGGATGGGAGGTTTGGGCTCACAGTGTTTGTTTTGAAGTGAAGGGAGAGCGAGAGGATCTGGGAAGCTGTGGTCTCAGGGTCTAGCAAGGGGCCGAGACCCCCGAGTTCACACGGAGCAGCCCCCCCACCCTTAGGAAAAGGTGGGCTCGGCCCCCAGAGACTATCCATCCCGGCCCTCCTGTCCCCAACGAGACAGCTGGTCATCCCCGTCCAAACAGCCTCACAGACAGCAGACAGCAGTGCCCGTCGTGTGCACACGTGTACACACACATGCACACACCATGAGCCCACAGCCCCACAAGAGAGCACCTTGGGCTCAGGTCCTGCTTAACTTCCCCATCTACAAAATGGGCAACACCACTCCCTTCAAAGGGCTCTTAGGAACATGGGGGGTGTCCCAGTGCAGGGACACCAGAGGGGCCCCATCTGTCGTGGGGTCAGGGAAGGTTTCGCTGAGGGCAAGGGCACCACGTGGGTGGTACCCAGAATGTGGCACTTTTGAGGACCTGGGACAAGGCCAGGACTGGACCACGGCATGTGAGGCGGGTAGAGGGAGCCCGAGGCAGGAACCCCGGGCTGGGCCAACCCTGGAAGTCTCAGAAGCCAGAGCAAGGGCTCTGGTCTCGGCCCAAGGGCAGTGGGGGCCAGAGACATGTTGGGGAGCTGGTGGAAGGGTGAAGACTGAATCAGAGAGGAAGAAGCCATGGTGGTGCAGCCCAGCAGTGACCTGATGTGTCCAAGGGCAGCAGGGTGGAGAAGCCTTGGGCGGACTTGGGAGCAGGGTGTGGCAGCCCACAGGAGGAAGCGGAAGGCTGAGAATTCCGTGATGGCCCCAGGGTCTGGGCGAGTGGCTGGGTGAAAGCAGTGCCCACCGGGAGCAGGTAGCCTCAGAGACCGGCAAGGAGCAGGGCAGGAAAGAGGATGAGCCCAGGATGGAGCAAGGAGAGCTGTGGGGGCCAGGGAACACCCCAGGAGTGTCCAGGCAGCAGCAACTGCACCAGGGTCCTACAGCCAGAGGCAGGTCACAGTGGAGGATGGAGACTCGGACGTCCATGCACATGCCGTGACAAGGGGCCAGGGACCTGGAGAAGGCAGTGGCTCAGGACTAGGCCAGGAGGACCATCCCATAGGGACAGGCGTTGTGGGGATTGCACATGGAGCCAAACCACCTGAGCTCAAAGTCGGTCCCCAACACCTCACCAGCTGTGAGATCCTGGGCAAATCATTTCACCTCTGAGTCTCAACTTGCCCATCTTTAAAATGGGAATAAAAGCCACAACGACCTCATAGGTTACTGTGAGGAGGGCTATCCCCTCAGGCTCCCAGGCCAAGCTCCAGGGGCACAGGTGCTCCAGGGGCCTGCTTTTTCAGAGAGGCGATCAGGACCCTCACCTTGGTTGAACACCTACTACGTGCCGAGCACCTCACCTGTGTTATGGAGTGGTGATTAAGGAGCAAGGGCTGCATCCTGGGTCTCCCACTCACCAACCGTGGGACCAGGACACGGCCCTTCCCCTCCCTCACCCTCTCGAAATGTAAGACGGGGAGACCAAAGATCTCGTTTGTTCCCCTGGAACAAACGAGAAGGACAGAGGCCCTCAGGACCCAGATTTCCCAGCATCTCATCAAAGGATCCCCTCCCTTAGCCCAAGACGGTGCGGTGTGAGACTGCCTAGATCCGAACCCTGCTCTGGCCTCTTAGCTGTGTGACCTTGGACAAGTCACCTCATCTCTATGGGCCCCACGTTCCTCCCTTAAAAGCCAAGGGTCCCATACTTGCACCATTGTTCTGACTGAACATGGTGGTGAACCAAAGGTGTCCAGCTCAGTGGCTGCACATAGTAAGTGCTCAATAAATGACAGCAGGTAATGACCAGTGACTGGACATGAACGAATACATGCACACAAGCAACTCACAACGGAGTGCCAGGGTGTGATGCCCTCTCAGATCAGTCACACCCCCCAGAGGGTAGCCTGGCTCAAGGCCCACCCCCAGGAGCACCCTCCCTGGTATTCCCTCACCAGGGAAAGAACCGAGCACACAGGGGACTCTGGAGTGCGTCCCCTATCTACACCACCCCATCCCAACACTCCCTGCAGCAAACGCACAGCCACGCATGTGCCCCTCCAAGCCCCGTGACGACCCAGCGCCCCCCTCCCCCGCTCCGCATCTGCTCAATTAGGGAAACTGGGGAGCGAGGGAAACAAAGACTTAATTTCTGAGCTAATCAGCCTGCCTCATACTAATTACCATCCTCCCGGGCACTAGGGCAGACTTCCTGGGGGAGGCAGAAGGGGGGACTGGTCCCTGGGAATGACACCGCTTCCCCTAGGGGGCCCAGCAACGGGAAAGTGGTGGTGGAGGGTGGCCAGGCGGCTCGGGCAGGTGGCATTTCAGGATGGGACGAAGGGGATATGGGCAGAAGAGACAGAGTCCACTGGGCACAGCAGGGAGAGTGCCTGAGGTCAGGGATCCCCCAGACAGCCCCGCCTCCCCAGGGCCCTTCCAGGACTCCTGCATACCCAGGGGACAGCCATGGGCGGGGGAAGGCCGGAACAGGTCCCCCAGGAGGTGTCCAGCCCCTGGCCTTGGCCGAGAGAGGGACAGATGGACACTTTTAAGCTAGACAATTGAGCAACGATCGGAAGGACGCTCTGGCTCGTGGCCTAGTGTGCGCGCATCTGCGTGTGCATGTGTGTCACGTGAATACATAAGGCCTCTCCTCTCCCTGAGCCTCAGCTTCTTAAAGTGTAAAATGAGGAGACTAGAGGTATAAACTAAGAAAACACATCAAGCCTTTATCACGTGCCTGGCACACGGCAAGCTGTAGGCATTCCATCACTGCTGTGTACGGCGATGGGCCGAACGGGAGGGCTGGCGGCTGGGAGCCAGGAGGCCTGGGTTCAACTGAGCTCGGGGAAGTCCCTGACCCACTGAAATCCAAGAGACTTGGAAGGGATGATTTCAGGAATCACACCTTAGGGTCACTTGCTCTTCAAGAGATGCTTCCTGAGCACCAACCACGCAGGCAGCGGTCCTGGACAAGACGACAAGGTCCTGTCTGGTGGCACCTCCCTAGGGTGGGGGTGCCAGGGAGTCAACACGGAAGCTAGATGGCAGATGGAGAAAAGTGTCCGCCCATCGCTGACCCTGCCCCGCAGCAAGGGTGCTCAGTAGTTTCTGCATGCCGTGTGTGTGCGTGTGTGTGTGCGTGCGTGCGTGCATGTGTGTGTGTGTGTGTGTGTGTGTGTGTGTGTATGAGAGAGCGAGAGAGAGAGATACCAGGAGCTGTGTCAGATGACCGCCATGTCCCCAGTCCTGGGCCCGGCTGCACAATGGAGGCATCGGGTAGACAGGTCTGGGGCGGGGGAGGCCGGGCAGCAGACCCTGGGCATTCCCCCCAGGGGACACACTCTGTGATGCTGGCACACGTTCCCCTGAACTGCCCCCCTCGCTCCCTGCCATGGAGCCATCGCAGTGCTGAGTGCCTACTGTGTGCTGAGTGCCTACTGTGTGCCCAGTGCCCTCCATGCACCACCGCACCAAATTCTCTCAACACCCTGCCAAGGTGAACAGGAAAATTGTTAACCTGTTTTACAGACGGGGAAACGGAGGCTCAGCTCGGCCAAGTGACTTGCTCAGTAAATGAGAAACAAGGCACTCAAATCTGGCCTGCTCCCCAGCCGCCACACCTAGGGAGCGCCAGGACCTTCCTCCTGGACCACGCTCAAGTCTCAACCCTGGGGGCCAGGCTGACTCAGGCCTCCCCAGGGCACTCGATGCAGCAAGGCGGTCAGGTTCAGACAGCCCACATTCAAATTTGGATCTCATCACCAACTCGCTGTGTGACTGTGGGCAGAATCCTTAACTTCCATGCCTCTGTTTCCCCATCTGTGAAACAGGGAAAATGACAGTATCTGTTTCACTGGGTCATTGTGAGGATTTAGTTACTTTCTATAACGTTCTTAGAAAAGCCCCTGGCACACGGTGTATTTAAGGGCTGTTCAGTGAAAGGACCATCTATATTGTTACTCAATCTAAAAGTTCAATAAATTCTAAAATTCCAGGAAAAAAAACAAATAAATGAAAGGAATAAAGGATTCCCCTTGATTCTGTGGGTGGCTTGAGAGTTGGGTAAGAGCTGCAGTGCCCACAGAGGGTAAGGGGTAGAGCTGCAGTTCAAACCCTGGACTCAGGACCGTCCAGTGTTATCTCCCTACAGCACCAAAGTATCTCCAGCTTGGCCAGAGAAGGAAAAAGTCCCAGCACTAGCCCAGGCTCAGGTCCCAAGGAGGAAAAAGACTGTGAGAAGACTGAGGGAAATAGGGATCAGCACGGGTCCCAGCTCGCACCCCCTCCTCTGTAGCTGGCACTCACCTACCCAGCCCCGGCCCCAGCTCCGGAAGGCCCCAGCACTCCTGTGGACACTCGGGGGTCCTGGTCAGCCAGGTCCTGAAGCAGCCCCCCTGAGCACTTCACACCCAGTAAGGGGCTCAATGCCCGGTGATTCTGGGACACAGCAGATGGGAACAGCAAGGGACAGCATGGTCGCCCAGCATCTGTTATGGCTACCCAAGTCCCTGTGCACTCTGACCCAGGGACAGCCAGGGGTTCCTGGCCCTGGAACCCCCACACCCTACCCTTCCCCAGGTCTCAGGGAGCCCCACAGGCAGGATCCCATCTGGAAGGGGTCCCGCCTAAAGGGGTCAGCCAACTGCAAGTGGAACCCCGCTGTCCTCACTCAACCTGGAAAGCAGGTCCCCACGGACCAGCCTGCCCTGCCAAGGACAGCCCACCGGACCGAGGGGGGCATATCTGAAGCTGTGCGCTGTTGGTGACAGTGGAAAGCGTGTAAGTCGTCCAGCCGCCAGCAGCCAGGGAGACGGCCATGGCTGGGAAGCCCCGTCAGGGTAGAGTGTGACCCACCCCCCCGTGCCCCGAGGGGGATGCCCAGGGTGCAGTCAGGGGCCATGTGAGGGTCAGAGCCTACTGTGAGGTGAATCCCCTGTGGCTAAGAACAGATGGCACGTGTGTGATTGTAGGTGCCAGGAACCAGAAGGTTGGCCTCAGGGGAGGAGACCTGGGGAGAAGGCCCAGAAAGGAAGCAGCCCGTCCCGTCTATTGAATATGCAGAGAGCTTGTCAGTTCCCCGTTTAAAAGGGGGCTTGCCTTTACATGTACATGCTTCAAAACACACCAAGCACACACAGGTTACCAGTGCACATGTGCGCACGCGCATGCCCACACACACGCCCAGCTTCGGGCCAGCCAGCTCGAGAGAGGGACAGGAGCCCACGGCAAACACACGGGGCAGAACAGGGCCAAGTGACAGGTAGGTAGATGCCACAGCGAGACAGGAACAGAGCTCAGATGCTCCGTCAGGCTCTGGGAGGACCCTGAGTGGTGCAGCCCATGTAGGGTGGCCCGGGGCTGTGGGAAGAGAACATGCCCAGCTGAAAGCCCGCAGCCCTGGGTTCCACCCTCCCGGCTACTCCCTGCAGGTGGCCCTGAACCACATCTCCTTTCTCTGGCCCATAGCCTGTCCTCGCATATGGGCAGCGGGTGGGAGATCTGCTTGCTCCAGCCCTCAGCACTTTGGGGTCCTGGTTCCCCATCAAGACCCCACTCTCCCTCTCCCTAAGTGGTCCCCGAGGACAGCCTGCTGGAGCTTTCTCCGGGAACCCAAGACACAGCGTCCAGGTCGGTTGCCGTCCCCGTTAAGCTGGGAACCCAGGCCCAAAGTCCCTTTCTCCCCACAATTAGGGCAGGGACAGGAGCAGCAGGAGTGGACGGTGACTGCACTCCTGCATTATCTCCCCTAACCCTCATCACAGCCCCATTTTCCACGTGAGGAAGCCGAGGCTTGGGGAATGACCTGGCCAGAGCCAGCCAGCCAGCTGGGGTGAGCTGGGACAGAGCCCACACCCTACTCCAGAATCCACCTGCCCCTTCCACCACATCCACTCAGTAGGCATGGGGAGAGCAGGGGCCAGAGGAAGACACCCGCATTTCCTGACCCAGCACTCAGACCTTCACTTGCCACAGGCCACAGCCGCCCCCAGCAGCCTCAGAGGTAGAGGCTAGAGTGGCCTCGAAGCCCTGCCTACCTGTGCCCACCACCAGGAAACCCAAGAACAAGCCAGAGCTGGCATTTATGCAACACTCAGCACACGCTGGACACGAGGCCAAGCACTTGGTAGTATCAACCCTAAGACTAAAAGGCAGGACTGCTTTTATTCCCATTTTCCAGATGAAGACACTGAGGCACACACAGGTGAGGCAACATGTGACGGGCAACATCGGGAACTGGCACCTGGGCCCACTTGCTTGGCCACAGTGTCACCCCATCCCACAGCCCAGGAGTTTCTCCGCTCTGACCTGCCACCCCCGCCCCAGCCAAGAGAGTTGGGGCAGGAAAGGCCTCACCCTGGAGGCTCTGTTTAGATGACCCTCAAGCCATCTCCATCTGGGGTACCTCTGCTTTCCCGCCAACTCCTCTCTGTCATCCATCCCCTCCCAGGATGCATGGGGTCCCTGCAGAGCCTTCGTCCCCGTCCTTGGGCAACGGGTGGGGATGGGAAGTCTGTCTCGAGGACAGGACGGGTTGGGACTCAGCCTGAGGTCCAGAGAGGGTGTGAGGCAAGCCAGGGTCACACAGCAAGCTGGAGGTAGAAAGCCATTCATCTCAGCCTCACAGCTCAACAGAGTCCACCCTGCCTCTTCTGCCTGTACAGATTAAGGCTCAGTGGGCTGAGCTGAGATCCAATGTTGAAACAGGAGGTGGGGGGTTCCCGGTAGCTTCTGGAACTCCCAGGCCCTATCATGCAGCCCCCGGCAGCCCTGTGGGCCCACTCTATGCAGGTCCTCCTCCCTCCAACCCCATCTTGCTCCAGCCCCCCTACAAGCCAGGCAGTGCGTCCATTTCACAGATGAGCAGACTGAGACAGGGGCACATGCCCACTCAGAATGGGATCTAACCCACCATGCCTTGCTTCCAGCCACGAAAAAGGCCTCCCTACAGCCCCTGCCCCAAATCCAACCCCTTGCCAGGTCTCAAGGACTGCCTCTTCCGAAGGGTCTTCCCAGAATTCAGGGAGCCTCCACTCGGCGGGACCACCTGCCCCTGCACTCAGAAAGCAGACTGAGCCAGGAACACTCGCAGCGCCTCCACCCTCAGGCTGGGACTCCTGGGAATTGAGGCTCTGCTATTCCCCTCAGACAGGGGATGCCCCTTCCCTTACCAGCCCCCAGGGGATTGCAGACTCTACCCCAGGGGACAAGCAGGACCCTGAGGACACACCTCAGCCCCTCCTCTCACTCCCTCCCCCCTGGCGCCCCTCCAGGCCTGGCCAGTACCAGGCAGGCTGCCCCCCGCACCAGTCCTGTACATGAATCCCACCTCTGTTGGGCACCACAGACCCCCCTTTCTCCTCCCCAAACAAATGGGGTCTTGAGCAAGACACTGGGACAACGACACACAAGGCCAGATCTATTCCTCGGACCAGCATGGCTGCCAGCAGGGGTGGGCAGCCGGCGGGGGGAGCAGCCTGTCCACCCCACAGCCCCTCCAGGTCCAGCCTCTGGAGTCGCAGGCCAGGCACTCCAAGCTCGTCCCGCAGGGCTGGGACCGATGGCCCCTCCCCAGGGACCCAGGCAGGAGCAGACCCACCCCAGGAGCTATCATGTTCTTCCCCTCCCTCCACTCCCTTCTCTGTGGGTAGGAAGCTCGGAGCCTAGGTCAAATGCCTACTCTGCACCCTAGCTAAGGACTTCTCCAGACCGCAGTGTGCTCGTGAGCCAATGGGAGTAAATCCCTATGCCCCAGGAGCTGCCGTGGCACGGTGGGTACCAGCCAGGAGATCCTGGCACAGAGCAGGTGCTCAGACAGTCACCTTCTCTCCCCTCCCTTCCATTCCCTCTCCTGATCCAGAGACCCCAAGAGGCAGGGCTAGCAGAATGGGGGCGTGAGAACGTAGGCTGGCAGGGCAGAAAATGGCCTGTCCCAAGCACTTAAAAATGTCCTCTGTTGGCCGGGTTCGGTGGCTCAGCCTGTAATCCCGTACTTCGGGAGGCCAAGGTGAGTGAATTGCCGGAGCCCGCGGGTTCGAGACCCGCCTGGGCAACTTGATGAGACCTCATCTCTACAATAAATCAAAAAAATTAGCCGGGTGGCCAGGCTCAGTGGCTCAGCCTGTAATCGCAGCACTTTGGGAGGCCAAGGTGAGTGGACTGCCTGAGCCCACAGGTTCAAGACCCACCTGGGCAACTTGGTGAGACCTCATCTCTACAATAAATCAAAAAAACTAGCCAGGTGTGGTAGTGCGCGCCTGTAGTTCCAGCTACTTGGA
>NW_007253577.1:337000-337418 GCF_000164805.1 Carlito syrichta | reverse complement strand
GTGGCTGGGAGCAGCCACTGCACTCTAGTCTAGGCGACTGAGAGAGACTCCAACTCAAATAAATAAATAAATAAAAGTAACTAAATAAAAACGTCCTCCGTTAAGAAATCAAAACTGGCCGGGCACAGTAGTTCAGCCTGTAATCCCAGTACTTTGGGAGGCCGAGGTGAGAGGACTGCCTAAGCCCGGAGGGTTCGAGACCAGCCCGGGCAACTTGGTGAGACCTCATCTCAACAATAAATCACACACACACACACACACACACACACACACACACACACAAACTAGCCGGAAGTGGTGGCGTGCATCTGTAGTTCCAGCTACTTGGAAAGCTGAGGCGGAAGGATCACCTAAGCCCAGCAGCTAGAGGCTCAGTGGCCATGAGCGTGCCACTGCAGTCCATCTGGGGGACAAGAGT
>NW_007253577.1:330529-336756 GCF_000164805.1 Carlito syrichta | reverse complement strand
CAAAAAAAAAAAAAAAAGAAAGAAAGAAATCAAAACTGGCCAGGTGTGGTGGCTCACACCTATAATCTCAGCACTTTGGGAGGCTGAGGTGAGAGGATTGCCTAAGCCTGTGGGTTCGAAACCAGCCTGGGTAACTTGGCGAGACCTCACCTCTACAGTAAATAAAATAATAATAATTAGCTGGGCATAGTGGTGCAAGCCTGTAGTTCCAACTACTTGGAAGACTGAGGCAGAAGGATCGCCAGAGCCCAGCAGGTTAAGGCCGCAGAGGCCGTGAGCATGCCACTGCACTCCAGCCGGGTGACAGAGTAAGACTCCAACTCAAAAAAAAAAGAAAAGAAAAGAAAATAAATCAAAACTACAGATCCCTGCTGGCAGCAGGAGGTGCTCAGCAGAAGTGTCTTCCACCTTAAGAAGAAGGCCTCAGAGCCAAGCCTGCCAAAGAAAGCACAAAGCCCACTGCCTCCCAGAAGCCACCCATTTTACAGACAGGTAAGTTGAGGTACAAAGTGGTTAAGTAATTTGCACAGCTAGCAAGCATATGAAGAGATTTCTTTTGACAATTTAGGCCTCTACCAAAAATTCTTCCTTACGAGACGAGCCTTCCCTATCCAAGAACCTTCTGTGATTTTGACCCTAAATTCCCAATCAAGTTCAAATTCACTAGCCTGAAGTACAAGGCCTCCTAGCAAGGTAGTATATAGTGCAGCAGAAGAAAGCACTGCACCTGGAGCCAGCCCCACCTGACTCCCACTTCTAGCTGTGTGTCCATGACAATTTACCAGCCCTCCCTAGCCTCACTTTCCTCACCCCTAAAATAGGAAGGAGAAGACCAATCTCCCAGGGTGTCTGGCAGGGTTACGTCCATGCAGTCATCACATATTTCTTGAACATCTACTATGTGCCAGGCCCCATTCAAGGGAACAAGACAAAATAAGCTGCCCTCGGGGAACTGACACTCAGGGGAAGGGAGGCAGGGGTAGACGGTAAACAAGCAAACAAGACAGCCTCAGGTTTTGTTAGGGGCTCTTAAGAAATA
This sequence comes from Carlito syrichta, assembly GCF_000164805.1. Classification (NCBI taxonomy): domain Eukaryota; kingdom Metazoa; phylum Chordata; class Mammalia; order Primates; family Tarsiidae; genus Carlito; species Carlito syrichta. The sequence continues at coordinate 335,717 of NW_007253577.1, read as the reverse complement.
GAGTAAGGAAGCCAAGAAGAAAGAACAGGGTGGTCAAGGAGGGCTTCCCTGAGGAGGTGACAAATAACCAGAACAGAAGCCAGCCATGTACTGAGCCAGGGGAGCAGCAGCGAGCACCGAGCACCCACCGAAGGAACAGCAACTCCCTGCCAGGCACACAGCAGGCGCTCAATAAACAGCACTGTTCACATAAGTACCCTCAGGACCCCTGCTCCTTGCTTTCTTCTTCTAGAAGGTGGGTTGCTGTGCAGAGTCAAGTGAATCTTAGGTCTCTTCTACATTCCTTAATTCATTTAAAGCATCCCTGGTTTTATCACTAGTACTCCCATTTTGCAGGTGAGAAAATAGAGGCTCCCAAGATCCCATAGCCCATACACGGCAACATCAGGAACCAACCTACGTCTAGTGATCCAAAGCCATCCTCCTTCCAGCCTCAGGTGGTCTCAGAGAGCACTCACGACATCTCCCCTGTCCACCCCAAGGCCACGCAGACTGTCAGAAATCTCTCGATGAACTGAGATCTGTGCCTGGTTGGTCGCCTTGCTGCCCATCGAGGCCACCCGGGACAGCCCTGTCTTCTCTTCCGGGTCACCCTGAAGTGTGAGCAGCTGTGACCTGGAGTACCTCCTGGCACCAGGCCCTGGGCTCTGTGCTGTGCCCTTGCCTTACGGAGGCGAGTTCCAGTAGAGACTCCGATCACCCTGCTGAACAGATGAAGAAACTGACAGCCAGAAAGGTGAAGAAACGTGCCCAAGAGCACACCGCTGAAAAGTAGCAGTGTCAGCATGTGAATTCAGACCCCGTCCCTTGCAAGACAGTCACCTTGCCCGTCACTCCCCAAGCCCTCAAATGCCCTCTCTGAGCAGCCCTTTCCGCCCCTCGCCTGACCTGTCCCTGGTGATGCCAAGACGGTAGACGGGACAGACTTCCCCTGAGTTGATCCTTCCCAGGCCACCACCAGCCACGCCTGACACGCCCCAGGCCAGGGCTGGCTGAGTGGTTCGAGCCCCTGAGGCCTGTGAAGGCGGCCACCAGGCAGGGGCTCGGGCAACAGCACCCCCCTGATTCAACACAGGCCCTGGCCCCACCTCAGCCCAACCACCAAGGTGCTATGTGACCATCAGGAGGCCCTCTGCCTCTCTGGGCCCATTCCTGCTACCACGAACTCGGGACAATTCTCCCATCATTCATGGGTCACGGGGAAGGGAACAACAAAGCAGATCTGGTGGGAAGACACCACTGGCCTCCCCATGCGTGCCAGAAAGCCACTTTAGAATCATTTTAACAGGAATTATGATGACGGTAGGGTGACCCCTGGGAGTCTACCCTGTCCCAGGAGCCACATGAGGGACACCACATGCATTATCCCAAGTGAGGATGCTATTATCCTAAGGATATTAGTATCCATTATCCCAAGCAACCCTGTGAGGCATGTGCCTCCTTTCCATTTTACAGAGGGGCAAACTGAGGTCATACACGCTAAGAGACGGAGCCAGGATTCAAACCCAGAACTCTATGCTCTTCCACACCGCTTCCTGTTGTATTTAATTATTTCTTTTTTCGTTTTTGAGTCAGGGTCTCACTCTGTCACCCAGGCTGCAGTGCAGGGGCAACATCACAGCTCCCCACAGCCCAGGTTTGACCTCCTGGGCTCAGACAACCCTTCCTTCCACCTCAGCCACCCTAGTAGCTGGGACTACAGGCAGGCGCCACCACGCCCGGCTAATTTTTTTTTATTTTTGTAGAGACCAGGTCTCGCTATGTTGCCCAGGCTGCTGCTACTGTTATTGGAATGAAATGCTTCAGGGGCTGGGGATGAGGGAGGACTCTGAATGGTGTCTGAGATGCAGGCTCACCCAGGAAGGAGTTAGACCCGCAGAGCCGGACGCTCAGGGAGAGTGGTGCTCTGGCATTGGGCTGCCTTGGAGTTGAACCCCAGCCTCTGCACGTGCCTGCTGTGTGACCTTGTACAGGTCACTTTTCCCACGGATACTGCAAGGCAGACATCAAGGCTCCAATCCCTGGAGCAAAGGAGGGGTCCCCAGGTCCCCAGCAAACATGAAGGATGAGGTCAAGGTCCTCAGCGGCAAGAAAGAGGCACATGTCCAGACAGGGAATTTGAGTGAACAAAGGCCCTGAGAAGGAAGGGGTCCAAGGAGGCAGAGGCGGGAAGAGTGTGGCCACAGAAGTGGAGGAAGAGCCGGGAGGAAGGTACCCGGGGGTGCCACAGGGTCTCCAGTCTGGCGCAAGGACAGGCAGGACCAGCATAGCTCAGAGCCCCCTCCACTGGGCCTCACACCCCCCAGAGAACTCCCACATCAGCCTGTGACAGCAACCCTAAGTTTCCTGCACGGCCCCTCCCCCACACCTCCATCATCCTCCAGGGAGCAGCCACCACCCTGCACAAGCCCCTCCAGCGCACCCATCACAGACCCGTCCCTGGAGACCTCCAACCGTTAGGCAGATACAGCCCCAACACGTGGGGACCACCGCACCTTAGAGACGGCACCTTCCTATCCTTAGCAACCACCAACACCGTGCCCAGACAGCCAGCCTCCTCCCTGTCTCCTCCTCTCTCCATGGAGACACAATGCCACAGAGGCGGCTCCCTCGCCACGGCAACCACGTCACTCAGCACCGCCTGGACAACAGCTCCCTCCACGTGGCCACCACCAACACAGCCCCAGTGACAGCCAGCCTCTCCTCTCCAGGGCAGCCTCCAGCCTCTCCTCTCCAGGGCAGCCACCAGCCCCAACCAGGACGAAGCAGCTCCTGCTGCCACCTGCCTGCAGCCTCTTGTGTCAGACGGCTCTCCCTGCGCCTCCAGAATCCAGCGACACTGGATCAGGCCCACGGCAATTCGGCCAGCGTCCTCCCTTGCACCCAGCTCCCTCTCTGCCCCTCTGTCTACAACGAAAAGACCCCCTTCCAGAAGAGGCCATGTTCTCCCAGGCCTTCCCCTGGAAGCGTGTACCCCCCTGGCAGGCGCACAGATGCCCCCTGCCCTGCTGGGGTGCTGGCAAGCCAGGCTCAGCCTCTCCACCGGGTGGCAGGTCCCTGAGCCAACAGGGGCTTGCTCCTCGTCCTCCCCAGTGGGCTTGTCCCTGCCCCCAACAGGCCTGCCACTCTGCCAGCTGCCTCATCGGCCCTGTGGAAGGGAAGCTAGGGAGGTGGGGGGGTGCCCACGGCTGGAGGCAGGGGCCAGGCCTGCAGGAAGGGACACAGCGGCGGCCGAGCCCGGGCTCCATCACAGGTCTGCAAGACCGGGTCATGTGAGCGATGCTCACATGCAGCCACACACACAGCCAGAGAACCCTGTCCTTACCAGATGTCTGCGCGCAAAGGAGGCCCCTCCGGCCAGTGAAGTGCCGTCCCCGACCTGGGTCTCAGGGAGGTCGCCCAGGCAGCGGCCGTGGCAGCGGCAGCAGTAGCAATGGGGTCCCGGGTCCAGCCCGGCTCGGGGCGGCAGCAGCTCCTCACCCAAGTCCTCTCCTTCTGCGAGGAGGCGAGGGGGTGAGAGGGGAGGAGGGAGAAGAAGAGAGGAGGAGCGGGAGGGGGACAGCAGGAGGGAGGGAGGAGGGAAAAATGCTGAAGTCTTGAAGGGTACACTCACTTCTTTCTGAGGTTTCCCATGGCAACCGAATATACCACGAATGAATATCAGTGAGAGAGAGGGAGGAGGCAGACCGAGGGGAGGAACGGAGGGAGATAGGGGAGAGACAGAGACAGAGAGATTGGGAGCTGAGCGGGGAGCAGGGAAGAGAGGTGGAGAGATGGGAGAGAAGTGGTGGCAGAGCGATGGAGACACAGGGACGCGAGAGAGATGGGAAGAGACGAGGGAGAGTGGCAGAAGGGGGGCAGGAGAGACGGAGCGAAGGGTTTCGACACTCCATGGACGGGCCGGGGCGAGGGGACAGGCCAGGGGCCACAGGGCTGTTTGCCAGCCCCTGGGGCAGGAGGGGCAAGGAACAGGTGGGTGGATTTTTCCAGGAACCAAGGGGCCCCACTTCGCCCCTCCAGCTCGCCCCCACACCCTACTGGGCCCACAGCCTGGAGGTGCCTCCCAGGTCAGGTCCCTAGCCCCCCACCCCACTCACAGCCACGGTCACACGTGTCACACCTGCAGGTGGGCGCACACACCTTCACACTCACCTGGCACGCCCACACACAGTCCTCACCCTCTTAGTGCCCAGCCACATCCCCCTCCTGCAGGTCACCCGGAACACCACCACCCACGCTCTCATCAGCCAGGCTCAGGGGAACAAAGACACCCTGGCCCGACCCATCCTCTCGTCTTCAGAACTCTGCCACGATGGGCAACGCCTTCCCTCGGGTGCCCAGCCTGTGTCCGTCAGGTGTCACACCTCTGCCCACGACCCTCCCGCCACCTGGACTCACACCCAGTGGAAGAGCCCAGTACTGGCCTGACCTCCACCTGCACACACACTCCCAGACGGCCCAGCAGAAACTTGCCACCATCTGCGCGCGCACGTGCGCACGCACACTCAGCACACTCAGCCCCTTCCCGAGCGGGGCCCCTCCCTGTCTGGCCCCGCACCCCGCCAGCCCAGCTGGTACTCTCGGCCCTCCCCCGCAGGCAGGGGCTCACACCTCGGCCGGCTCGGCGCTGCCATTCACAAACATATGTAGACCCACCGAGTGCTGGCAGCCCGCGGAGCCCCACAGAAAATAAACACACACGGCCCTGCCGCCTCCTCCCCCTCACCCCCGCCCCCGGGCAGAGGGAAGGAAGGGCTGGCTTCCTCCAGGAAGGTCCCCAGCGCTAGCCAGGGGCACACACTTGACCCCAGCCCCTCAGCAAGCAGGGTTGAGAAAGCACCCCAGGGCACACTCTACAGGCTCGCGTGCGCGCGCACACACTGGTCCCCACAGGGCACGCGCGGACAGAACCAGCCCGACACCGCAGAACTTCGCGCCGCGCAGGATGAGCATCACAGACCCAGACTCCAAGTGCCCAGCGATCCGGGGCGCTGCGCCCAGCTGCCCACAGGGCCCGGACACTGTGGCGACCCACACAGACTCACTGTCCACTCTGCCCCCCAACAGTGGACGGCCTCCCCACCCCAGGTGTCACCAAACACGCTCAGGAGAACATGCCCAGGCGCTCAGGGGCCCCTCCGCAGACTCACACGCCACAACACACACCCCCGAGCGTGCCCACACACAG
>NW_007253577.1:323764-329985 GCF_000164805.1 Carlito syrichta | reverse complement strand
CCACCAGCGCCCGGGCCGCCGCAGTACCCGACCACCCCGCACTCGGGACGGACATGCCCCGACGCCCGCCTGAGCCAGACCCGCCTCCCCCAGAGCCCACCGGAAGGCCGGCCTGGGGCCACTGCTGCGCGGCTCCGCGTCGCCTCCTCCGGGACGCCTTCCCTGTTCTCAGCGCGCTCTGCCCCCACCTCCGCCCCCGCCTCTGGCCTCTGCTCTCACGTACGGCCGGCCGCAGGCTCAGCTCCACCCACGCCCCCGCGCCGCCGGAAGGGCATTCGCTCTGTCCAAGGTGCTGGGACAGGCCCTCTCCAGTCCCACTCCTCCCCAAGCACACTTGGCGCGCCTCAGCAGTTATGCGGCCTCGAACCCGTGACCGCAGACTGCCTCCGGGTCCTCGTCTGTGCGACAGGAATGCTGCAGAGAGACGTTGGAAGGATTTGATGAGGACACCATGAACAGGCTTAGAACAGCAGTCAATAAGCACAGGAAGGGTATCAGTCAGTATCAGCCTCTGTCCTGCTGCTGTGTCGACCCAAAGTAGGGCACGTCTCTGAGCTCAAGCTCCCCCTCTGGGAAAGGAGGCTGGCTGTGCTGCCTTCCAGGGACCTGGGAGGAGCCCCAGAGACCCCGGGGGAGCATGCAGTAGCCTCCCTCAGCTGTCATCCAACCAGCACACACGGACATATTAATCTTCCAGAAAAGCAATAAAAATGCAGGTTCCTGGGCCCCTATCGACTCCACCGAATCTCGGAAGGCAATGGCCAAGAATCTGCATTCTGGCTGGGCCTAGTAGCTCATGCCTGTAATCCTAGCACTTCGGGAGGCTGAGATGGGAGGATCACTTCAACCTAGGAGTTCGAAAACAGCCTGGGCAACATAGCAAGATCTCGTCTCTCCAAAAAAAAAAAAATTAAAAATTAGATATGGTGTTGCGCCTATAGTCTCAGCTACTCGGGAGACTGAGGCAGAAGGATTGCCTGAGCCCAGGCGGTCGCAGCTACAGTGAGCCACATCATGCCACTACACTCTAGCCTGGGTGACGAAGTAAGACTCTGACCAAAAAAAAAAAAAATCTGTGTTTTAACAAACAACTGGAAATTCTGATACTCCCTAAGAAAAAGGGTAATACTCAATTTCCTGGCCCAGCATCTATGGTCCCGTGTGGTTGATCCTCAGACTCCATGTTCAGACTCATCTTCTCAAAATCCACTGGGGACTTCCTTACCTCCCAGCCCCTGCTCACCTGGGCACTCCATCTGGCATGCCCTCACCCAGGGGCCTACGGGACCTAGTTCACAATCCTCCTGCCAAAATCCAGCGAGATGATAGAGGGCGCCTCGCCTATGTCTGGCACGTGCCGGGTGCACAGCAGAGGGATTCTGCAGTGCCTGGAGCAGGAGGCACCCAGCCTCTCCGGCCCTGCCCACAGAGCTTGCTCGGCACCGGCCCTAGCTTGCAGCAGTCTCTCTCAGCCAGGCCACCAACTAACTGAGCCACCTGTCAGGCAAGCCCTACTGCGTGCAGACCCCACGCTGGGTGCTGGGCACTGGCTAGGGGCTCTGTGTGTCTATTCTCTTTGCCAGGCAGGGTCTCTCCTCTGGGGGCTCCTGCCTGAACCCAGGGCCAGCACTTCTTCCTGGGTGAAACATGCTTCTAAGGTCATGTGCGCGCCATCTGAATATGAAAACACCTATCCACCCTCAGCAGCATGTCGATGAAAGCAATGTGTTCCGTAAGTATTTCTGAGGCACACCAGTCTCCACCTGCGTGGAGCCGATGTGCAGTGGGAGAGAGAGACGGGAAACGGTCAACGGGTAGGTCCAGGAAACCCCCAGGTAAAGAGAAAGGAAGGAGGAAGGCAGGAGGGCTGACTCCACAGCCTCTATATCTCCAAGATCCTGGGAGAATTATAGGGGGAGAGAGATGACGGAGAGACAGGCGAAGGAGGGAAACGGAGTCAGGCCTGAGTCTTAGGACGAGGCCGGAACAGGCTGGTCAGGCAGCCCCGGGATTTGTTCCCCACTTCCTCTGAGACAGGTGGTGACACTGTGCACACCTCACCTCCCAGCACACAATCACACAGACACAGATGTGCCCTGCCTGCTCCCAGCACCACTGCATGCCCAGGGGCGGTGCAGGAAGGCGGGGGCAGCTCCGAGGCCTCACACCACCAAGCCTGAGTCTGGAACACAGTTCCCATGCATTTCAGGAGGTAAAAAGCAGAGGGTGGGAAGGAAACACACATACACACACACACACACATACCCCAGCCAGACCCACTCCAGGGAACCGGGGCAAATGGAGGAGCAGGGGGGAAGAGACAGGGAAATCACCCAACACCCCACTGTATGCCAGTTGGGAGGCCACATCTGGCTTTCTCTTACCTAACCTCCGCAACCACCTGGAAGGGTACGGGGCCAAGTCCACTGTCCCCCCTTCACCCTGGGGAAGCAGTACCTGGGAAGGGAACCGATTTGCCCAAGACACACATCGGTGAGGAAAAGAGGCAGATTCAGGAGCCTGAGAGAAAGGCTCTTTCCACAAGCAAGACAGCCAAGAAGGGGGTGGCCACAAAGCCACAGCTGAGGCCACAGCAGCTTCAGGACCTGGGAAAGGTGTTGGTCCCGGGCGGCATCCCCACGTGATCCAGCCTAGAGTGCTTTTCTGCGCCAGGCCCTTAGGAAGGCCAGGGGTGAGGAGCCGCTGGTAGGAATGCCACAGGTCACTGTGGGAAAGGGATGCGGGAAGAATGAGCTGGGGGATTGAGAGCCAGAAGCCATCCCCGCGGGCAGCTCCCTTCCCCCTCTCTGTCCTTGCGGCCACCACAAAGGGCTTCCCCACCCACTGAGTCCCTAGGGCAGGGTCACTGACCCCATTTACAGATGAGCAGAGCAAGGCCCAGAGAGGGCCCTCAGCCCTGGTAAGACCCCCAGGCCCACCTGGAAAAGGACTTCAGTGGCCAACGGCGCTGACGGGGAGCCCACTGCAGGGGTTCCAGTCCTAGCCCCACCACTGTGTGGCCCTGGGCTGGTCTGTCACCTCTCCGTTCCTCGTCTGTAAAATGAGGAATACTCACAGCTCCAACTGCAGAAGGTTTTTGTGGGATTAACCGAGTACTGCTTGTAAAAGCTTCACACCGGGCCTTGGCTCTCAGTCCAGGCTCAATGGATATTAGCTGATATTATTATTATTGTTATTATTATCCTTCTAATTATTATTATTGCTGTCAGCAGTGAAGCACAGCCAGCACCCTTCCTCTGGCCCCTGGGCACAAGGCTGTCCTGGCTCTCGAGGCTCAAGGTGTCTCTGGGGCTTCCCTGGGGACTGTCTGCAGAGCTGGGGGGAAGGAGAGGGGACTCTATTATGATTCCAACCTCCAGATACCGGCCCCAGGTATCATGGCAGCTCTCTACCCCAGGTGCTAATTGAGTCAGGAGACAGTTAATTTAATCGGGGATTGGGCTGGGACAGCAGGAGGCAGCAGACTGGGTTAACCTTCTGGACAATTAACCTGGCTGAAGAGACGTGACTTGCTAAGGAGGCTCAGGCTTCCAGGCAATCCCACCTCTTGGCTGTCCACTGCACACTGCAGGGGGGGGGGCGGCAGGAGGGAGGCCCTGGGGCCCTGGGGTGCACATGGATGTCACACTTTCACCCTCGCTCATGAAGCCCGCAGGCAGCGGCCGCCGCCGCCCTCTTACAGAGACAGAGAGGCTGCCCCGTCACATGCAGCCAGGATGCGGCAGAGCTGTCACTGGAACCCAGTTCTGCTTCCAAAACAGACATCTTGCCAACCTCAGGGGACACTGGGGAGCAGGCACGGAGCCCCCAGTGGCCACCATAGCCCACTCTACCAGAGACGGCTTGGCAGCTAAGCACACCGTTTCTATCACCCCGTCCCTGGATCTGTGGGTGCAATAAAAAGCAAGCGCTAGCTTGGGTGTCGAGAGCAGCCCTCCGCTGCAGCCAGTGACCTCCTGGGCCCGTCACCCTGGTACCCTCCTGCGCCTCCCACCCCCGCTTCACGTAGCTCCCTGCTCCTCCATAAAATGAGAGTGCCCTTCAGGAAGGGATCTGCTGATCACACGTGTCTCCCTGCAGCCACCGAGCAGGGGCCATTCACAGGAAAGAATCAATCAACAGGCAGCTGACTCCAGACCTCAGTTTGCTCATCTGTCAAATGTCCACAGACAGCAGCCAGGCTGCCCTCCTCAAGGGACTGCTGAGAATATCCAAGGAAAGAAAAGAAAGTTCTTTACAGAGTTAGACTTGAGCCCAAATGGGGCAGCTGGCAAGGGGACAGAGCTCGTGTGGATGGACCCCACCGTGTGCTGAGCACCACTCCCCTTCACCTCTCCAACCCCCTCCCCGTGTCACAGATGAGCAACTGAGGCTTAGAGTGCCTGAAACACAGAAAGTAGCAAAATGGGATTAGAGCCAAAGGTCTCAAGCTCCCTGGCATTTTTGACTGTCACGTGCACATATGGGCACACGCGCACGCACACACACACACACACACACACACGCACACACACACACACACACTCTTACCAAAACACACGCTCCCAAGGGCCTGCGGGCCTGACTGGATGGAGAGGAAAACAGGGACTGGGGGGGGCCCCATGTGGGGTCAGAGGAGATATGCTATTCGGGGGACAGGCCTGAAGGAAAGGGATCCCACACCCACCCAGGACACTGGGAGATGGGGCCTCTTGAGAGGGACCGCTCCCCTCGAGGCTCCAGCCCCCTCCCTTCCCACCCTCACACCAAGGGGCATGACCACACTCAGCCACGCACACTCTCACTGACAGCACACTCACACCCTGGCCGGTGGGGATGACCCCCACACTGCTGTCCCACTGACGTCACCGGCAGCCCAGAGCTGATGTCACACCCCAGGTTCTCACTGACGTCACACACACTTCTCCCCAATGTCCCCCACAATTCCTCGTCTTTCTTCCTGCCCGGGTCAATAGCCCAGAGGTACCCACACCCCCAAACAGCTGCAGGGCTCCCAGCTCGCTCAGGACAGCACCTGCATGTGCGTGCCCCTCTCGTGGGACACATGTGCAAGCCCACATGCTCTGCCGATAGTTCAGACATGACACATCCCACAGGTGTCCACAGGCCATGGGAACAGAGGTGTAAGCCGCACGCAGGCACACACACATGCACAGCCCCACCCGTGACGCGGCTCCCACATGAGACTGTCCCCTGGCAACTGAGCCAGGCACATTCCTCCAGGTGTGCCAGCGCCCCCTTCCCCCCCATCTTGCCTCCACAGCCCGCCCTGCCTCCAGGGGCAGCGGCAACCCAGACACACCCCCCCACCCAGCACCTGTGTCTCAGCAAAGACCAAGGCAGTGCCCTCCAGAAGCAGCGCTGGGGCGGGAGGAGTCCAGGCGGAGGGGTGCGGCGCAGAGCCCAGAGCTGCAGAAGCGCCCTCCAGCACCACGTTCCTGCCAAGCGAGGGCAGCGCCACTGTCCCCTGCTCCGCTCCCTCCTTGGGCACGCCTGACACACCACGGCCGGCAGCCTCTGTCCTGTGCACGCACGCACACACACACCAGCTCTCTTCCCTCCGGACATTCTGAGGAAGCCCGGCTGGGCCACAGACGGTGTGTGTGAGTGTGCGCGCGTGTGTGCAGAGTGGGTCCACCCCATGTCCGCACACGCACACAGCACGCACATCCCTCCCACACGCACACAGCGCCCCGCCGGCCGACACACCTGCCCCTCCCCCTCTCCCGCCAGTTGCCGGAGCCCGCACACGCAAACACACACTGGCACACACAGCACACACCCAGCAGTGGCCCGGCCCTGCCAGAGCTGCAGTCTCTGCCGATGTGTGGATTTACGCCGCTTTCCCGGCGCCCCGCGTGCCCCACGGCAGCGCCGCGGAGGAAGGGGCAAAGCCTTTGCAAGGTCCCCACCCCCCGATTCCGGTCCTACCAACCCCGCCGCCGCCGCCCGGCGGAAAAGGGCGTGAGCCCCCCCAGCAGGCACCCAGCGCAGTCGCGCCCCTTACCCGCCGGAGGATGGATTCCTTGACCCGGCAGCACCCCGTGAGAGGGGGCCGGGGACCCGGATTCGCAAAGATGGGGCAGAGAGGTGCGGCGGGGCCCCGCCTGGCACGCTGGGCACCGTGGAGCCTCTGCACCAGCCCCCGAAACGCCGGCCTCGCCGCGCGTCCTCCGCGCCCGCCGCCGCCGCCGCCCACC
>NW_007253577.1:307765-322536 GCF_000164805.1 Carlito syrichta | reverse complement strand
GCGCCACCTGCGGAGGCATGGACGCCGGCAGGAGGAGGCGGGAGGAGTCGGGGCAGCCCTGGCGCCCGGGCCGCACCCGCGCCTGAGCGCACGAGCACCTCCTCCGAGCCTCTGCGGGCTGCAGCCTCGGGCCGAAGCCCGGCGGGCAGGCCCGCGCCTCAGTCCCTGGTGTGCGCTGCCTGCACCGGCGCCTCTCACAGGTGTTGCCCAGCGGAAGCCGCCCGGCTGCGGAGCCCGCAGCGGGGTCTGCTCATTCAGGCCCGAAAGAAGCTACTGCCTGCTGAATCTTGACGGAGGAGTAGGAGCTGGCCGGCTGAAGAAGGCGGAGAAGGGTGTCCCAGGCTGTGCGATCAGCTCGTGCAGAGGCACCGAGGTGTGACACGGCCTCGTGCAAGTGTGCAGGGAACTCCAAGGCGTTGAGTATTGCTAGAGCAGAAGGAACGTCTATTCAGATTCTTCCCTCCTGTCGACTGAGAGAACAGAAAAGCGGCCCAGGATGGGGCTGGGAGGACAGACAAGCTCCGGGCTCAGGCCGCCCGTTGTCTGGGGCTTGGAGACCAGCTGTTGGGCCTTTTCCACCGCTGCTCTCCACATCCGCACCCTAGGCTGCCTGGCACACTCCTACCCACCCTTCAAGGTCCCTGGCCGCAGACCCAAACGAGGCATCATGCCGTCTCTGCCCTCCGAACTGAGCCCTCCTAAAAGGCAAGGGCGAGTGGAACACACGGTGCATGCCCTTCACACGGCTGGGCGTGAGTCAGGGTCCCAGCTCCCCTGGTCGAGGCCCGAAGAGCCCCTCGGGAGGGGTCATGCGGCCCCTGCGCCCTCTGCTGGATCTGCACACAACTGCAGAGTCCTCCCCGGTCCAGCAGCCTGGCTGCAGCTGCCGGGCACAGACGCTTTCTGAAGTGGGCACTGGCAGGGGCAGCAAATCCGCTCCAGCCCAGGAAGCTGAGCAGGGACCCCAGGGGATGCCAGGCAGCAAATGGCGAAACAGCCTCTGCCAGCTCCGTTCGCAAGACTTTCCCATTCGGGGTGCAAGTCACAACTCTCTCAGCCTCCGTTTCCTCCTTTGTGAAACGAGGATCGCAAAAGCGGCCGGTTCCACTCCAGCTGGGGCCACAGAGCGAGACCCCGTCTCCAAAAAAAGAAAAGAAAGTAGCCAGTCCCCCAGTGCAATGCCGGCTGCTCCCTTGCGTGGGCACACCCTTCCCCCTCCAGACCTCCATGTCGGGCTGGATTAGCTCAGAGACGGTTTGAAGCTCTGAAACTTTCTAGGGTTCTTTGGAGACTTTGTCTTTACTAGGCACATGTAAATTGGCAAGAGTTTCAGACTCTTCGCTCAATGTCTGCCACCATATGGAAGATGAAGTTGACCTCTGCTGAGGGTCATGATGGACCACACCATTTAGACACTGCACTGGGCTTCCCGTAGACCAGCGCTGTCCAATAGAACTTTCTGCTGTCGTGGAAACAATACACATCTACATCATCTAATACAGTAGCCACTGACCCCACGTGGCTATTGAGCGGTCAGAACTGTGGCTGGTGCGGCTAAGGAACTGAATTTTTAATTCTTATGACTTTAAATGTAAATAGCCATATGTGGCTTGTGGCTACCATGTGGGACAGTGCAGCTCCAGAAATACAGCAACATCTACATTAAAAACAGAGGCCAGCCAGACCTGATGCACGCACACACAGGGGACCCTGAGCACTCATTGGAGGGGGGCGCTGAGGAGACTGCTGGAAGTCTCCAGGTGGACCGGTAAGGCGGAGACAGTCGCCAGGGCTTCCCATCCCCTGGATACCCGCACAGCCCTCCTCATGGCCCGTCTGCTCAAGCCTCCGATAGCTCCCCAGAGCCCATGCAGGGATGCAAACATGTTCTCGTTCTCATGACAGATGATTGGCAGCAGCTGCCAGGCGCTCAGTCTCCACGGAAAGGCATGACGGGCGGTGATGTGGGCCCCGGGTATCCATCTGGAAACGGCGGCGAGGTCTTGGTGCAGAAGATGAAATCCAGACTCCTTCCCTTGACCAAGGAAGGTGCTTTGTTGGGGGCGCCTTATTTGCATCTTTAATATCACCTGCATATGCTCGGGGGCCCAGCCACGCCGGTACTTGCCCTTTCTAGAACATGCCATGAATCTCTCATAACCGTGACCTTCACACCTTTGTGCTTCTGAGCCTGTGGTGCCGTGGACTGGAAGCCTTTTCTCCTCAAAGAGTCCTTCCTCGCTTCTCTCTAGTCTATCGTCAGGTGCTGCTCAAAGGCCACCTTCTCGGTGAAGCCCCCCGATCGCCCCTCAGTGGACCTGGCTGAGTGACTCTGTGGAGGCCTTAGTGGCCGCACATCTCACATCGTGTTGTTATTCATTTTCTGTGTGTCCTCTTCCCCTGGCTTATTCTCCACTCGGTCACCTCTGTCAAGTGTCAAGGCCTCACTTAGGGCCAGGCACCCCTTGCAGGGTCCTTTCCACACGTCATTCTCATTAACAAGCGGCAAAAGTTGACGCCAGGGGGTTTGGCACCTGCATCTCCCCCCCACCGTCCCACCAGCACCCCAATGTCCTCTCTCCCGCACCATGTACAGTCTTGGTATAATGTGAACCAAGGTGATTCTTCTGGACATAGCCAGGTGCATTGGATGGTAAGTGGGGTGACGTGTGGGTGAGAACACAGCTGAAGCAGACCCAGAAATGTCAGTGCCAGATGATACGGGTGGGCTCTTCCATCTTCCTGGACCCCTGCCCTGCATCCCAGACCCCCTCTGCCCCAGACCTCCCAGAGGCACACAGGAGCTTCCCAGACAGCTTACCAAGAAGTGCTCTTATTCCCCAAGTTGACCAGATATACCCACAGCCACATGACCCCAACACCCTGGCCACATCACCACGAGGACATTTTTTCCAGAAGGCCTTCCTTTCTGCAAGGCTCACAGGACAGAGGAGTGAGAGGAACACAGAAATGCCAGGAGCATGATGCATTGCTTACGGCGAAATAACAAGATTTACCCTTTGTTCTGAGTTGATTTTTTTTTTTTCCCTCTTGGTCTACATGGCATTGAACTGATGCTACGAAAATTAGGTTAAGTGATTCTTTTAGAGAAACACATGCACACACACCAGAGCTTGTGTGAGGTGTCACATTCCTGTTTTGGATCCAGACCTAAAGTCAGATTTACTGCTGTGCCCTCAGTGCTGGAGCAAAGGGCAACAGCTCACAGGAGCCAGGACCGGTAGCCAGACGTGGAGTCTAGAAGGAAAAGGTGAGCCTAGAAGGAAAACTCCCGCCCATGCCCACCGTGGGGCACCTGGATGGAACAGGCCTCCGTCTAGGGACGTGTTGTGTTTCTGGGCACTGTGACTGGTCAGGGCACCCAAGGCTGAACACAGGGTTAGGGGGTGAATCCTGACTGGGCCTAGTGAGGGCAAGAGGATTTGAAGCTGAGGTTGAGGGAAAAGAGACCACAGGGCAGGGGGAATACAGGGGTAGGAGGAGCCCCCGAGGGGGCCTGGCTGTGAGGGGAATGTGAAGAATGCAGGTTTCTAAAAGGGATTTTTCAGTTATTTGGCTGCGGCCTGTGCAACATGAGCCCGCTCCAGCCTCCTGACCACCCCCCCACTACCACTCCCTTCAGGAGTCTGCATGTTTATCACATGAGTCATCTACCGCTTTGTAATAATTACCTCAAAACTCAGTGGCTAAAATGGGCAAAAAAGGAGTGCTTATTATTTCACAGTTTTTGTGGTCAGGAATTCGGGAGGGGGTGATTCAGGTCTGGGATGTCTCATAAGCTTGCAGTCCAGTGCTGGGCGAGGGCTCCGTGCATCTGAAGGCTGGACTGGGGCTGGTGGAACTGCTTCCGAGATGGCTGCTCTCGTGGCTGGCAGGTTGCTGCTGGCCGTTGGCATGAGGCCTCAGTTTCCCCGTCATGCGGACCTCTCCACAGGGCTGCTTGCGTGCCCTCACAGCATGACAGCTGCTTTTCCCAGAGTGAGAACAAAGAGGTCTCTGATGACCCATTCTCAGAAGTCACGCACTGTCATTTTTGCAGTTTCCTATTGGTCATGCAGGTCTGCCTGTTCATTGTAAGAGGAGACTACACAGGGTGTGGCTTCTAGGAGGAAGACACCATCAGAATGTACCCCCCCACCCAAAATCTAGGGGGCCAGAGGGTTTGCTATCAGTTATATTTGGGGGATTGAGTAAGTTCTGTGTTCTGCATCCACACTAGTGAAGGCGAAAGCAAAACAAGGGGTGTGGATGCCAAGACAGGGTGACCTGATTCCATAGGATGCGGCGACTCTGAGAGTCTATAGACTTCATAGTTCATGAACCAAGGGCAGCTCAAGGCCAACGGGACACACAGGGTGTACGCAGAGATCCTGGTAAGGCTGGAAGGGAGATAGGGATAGCCAGGGCTAGGGTAGACTCCTCACCCACCCTCTGCGCCAGGGGTCTCTGAGACCCCCCCTAGGGAGAGCTGGGGGTGGGGAGAGGCCCAGGGCTCTCTGCATTTGCCTCCTGCTGCCCGCAAATTAGAGGCCACTGCGTGGTCTGCCCTTGGGATCTGAGCCCCCCTGCGCGCAGCTCTGAAGTGCTGCCATCCTGGGTCCTGGGGCTCTTGCTGGAGTCTCAGGCCTGCCCCCCGTGCCCCCCCCCAGCCACAGTGGGGAGGGCGGGGCGCCTCTCAGCTGGCTCAGCGGCCACGAGGTCAGCCAGCAGCCTGCATTATTAAACCATCTATCTGGCTCTGCCCAGAGAGACGCTGTGGCGGAGGGCAGGCTTGCGTTGACCGCCTGGGTCCGGAACTGGGGCAGCCGCGGGCCCCCGGGAGCTGGAGGTCACCGCCTCGTGGCCGGGCTCGTCACCGCTGACCTGCTGCCGGCTCCGAGGTTCCAGATGCCGCAGGGACTAGAAAGGTGCTGACTGGCGGCTTTCTCTGCTCAAAAACTTTCAGGCTCTGACTCCACAGGGTAAAGCACTGACTCCTTACCCGACATCTGGAGCTTTCTGCAACCTGGCTGCACTCTACCTAGAATCCGGAGAGTAATAATAGCTCAAAAGGGGGGCGTTCACTGTCTCCTTCAGGCTCAATGTCTAGTGCTCCACAGGAATTCACGTCTCAGTGAGTAATGACAACAGCCCTACAAGGTACTGACTGTTAGTCTCACATCACTGACGAGGCTCAGAGATGCTGAGCGAGTTGACCAGGATCCCACAAGAGACAACAGTCACTCAGGCTTTCAGCTGATGGAGTGCACTGTGGCCCCAATACTCTTGGGGTATTCCAGGCCGGTAGCCCCATTCTTAGCCCCACTTGCTTGTCAATTCCCAGAGCCTCGCCTTTTCCAGTGGTCTGTCATCTAGAATCTGGGTGTCCAAGGGCCCCTGTGAGTGGGTGAGTAGCCACGTGTTCCCAAGGCTCTGTGAGGAAGGGAGGGTTTGTGTGACTGTTACTAACTTACTTGGGCCCCAGACTCAGATGCCACCTGGGCTCCTGCACATATGATCCATCAGCAACTCCTGTCGACTCTGCTTCCAAAACCTAGCTCCTCCTCTCTCCCCTCTGCCACAATGGCAGGGGCAGGTGCTTCCTGTTCACCTCTGTTTGCTCAGGTCCTGGCAGGCAGTCAGCACTCCAAACATACTTAACTAAAATGATCAAGTGCCTGCCTGAGTGAGTGGAGAAAGGGAGGGAGGAGGAAAAGAAGGAAAGATGGAAGGGAGGCGGGAGAGTAAACAGCACGAGGACAGGAATGGAGGGGTGAGCAGATCGGCAAGTGCATTCAGTTCTCCCTGGGGCCGGGCAGAGCACTGGGCAGAAGGAAACCTTCACCCAGGAAGAGATACTCAGCCTACCTGCCCGAGGGGTGAGGAGCATGCGGGCAGGGCACAGGGCAGAGGCACGGGGCGGCATGCCCAGAAGGCCACAAGAAGAGGCCTAGGGGCCCGGGGTGGGCCTTTGTGAGCTCGGCCTCCTCATTTTACCCCTGGGGCGATTGGGACCCAGGAAGGCAGCCCTCACCCTGCCTCGCCCCTCCTCCAGCCTCTGGCCCGGGTCCCAGCGCCCCTTTACCTCGCCCGTGGTGGCTTCATGTCCTCCCTCCAACCCCAGAGTCCCCTCCCAGCGTCTCTCCCTTCCTGGCTGCAGCCAGACCTGGGGTGAAGGGAGCCTTCTGCCCTTCTGATCTCGACTGCGGTTGCTTGGGGCCAAGGAGCCCCAGCCCCACAGAGCAAGCACTCGCAGAACCTTGGCAGCCCAACGCAGCCATGCCTTGGTTCTGCTGGGGGATGTCCCCGTCTTCTGCCACAGACTGAGCTCCCACAGTAGAGCCCGATCACAGCCGAGGACTCAGCCCCCAACACCCAGAGGACGGAGGCTGGAGCAGAGCTCAAGGTGGGAGGGTGAGTCAGGTGGGCTCATTGGAAGCAGGAGCCCCAGCCTCATTGGCACCAGGGACCGAGTGGGGCCAGGAGGAGGGTCGGGATCAGGGCCACAGCCAAGCAGGCTGGAGTCCAGGGCAGTCCCCAAACTCCTAGGAGAAAGTAACAAAATCCCTTAATGAGCTAGCTACCGTGTGCCAGGTTATGTACGCAGGCTGCCGTGTCCTCAAAACAACCTGAGAGGACGTCATCGGTCCGGTCACATTGGTTGTAAGTGACAGAACCCAAGTCAAGCCCAGTCTGAACTGGATTCAACTCAAAAGTTGATACATCGACTCCTGTAACAGAGCAAAGTGCCTTAAGAAAGACTGGGGAGGGGGAGGAGGCCATCTTGAAGGCCATCAACATTCTTTCTTTGTGTTTCAGTCCTCTCAGGCTCACTGTCCCCACTGCAGTGGAACCAGGAACCCACAGGCCCAGACATACGACCTGACAGATTCATGGCCAGAGTGGGAAGAGCCTCCTTGCCATTCTAATCGGAACAGTTCTAGGGAAGGACTCTGATTGGCCCGGCATCGGTCACATGCTTGCCCCTTGGACCAATCACTGCGGCCAGGATGACCCAGCCTGGGTCAGGTACCCCCGCCCTTGTAACCAGGGAAGGACCCTCAGCAGAGGAATGGGGGAGGGTGGCCAGGCAGACAAAAGCCATAGCAGCGGTGCAGGGGCTTTTTTTAAGTAAATGTTTTATTTCGGAATAATTTTAGATGTATAGAAAAAAATGCAGAGATGGCACAGAGTTTCTGTCTGCCCTTCACCCAGCTTCCCCTGATACCAACGTCTCACATAACGATGGTACATTTGTCAAAATGAAGAAATGAGCACTGGTACATTGCTATTTCCTAAACCACAGGCTTCACTTGGATTTACCTGTTTTTCCCCAGATGTCCTCCTTCTGTTCCAGGATCCCATCCAGGACACCACACTGCATCTAGTCATCGTGGCTTCTTTGTCTCCTGTGGCCTGTGACAGTTTCTTGCTCTACCTTCACTTTTCATGACCTTGGCAGTTTTGAAGGGTACTGGTCAGGGATTTTGTAGACCGTCCTTCAGTTTGAGTTTGCTTGGTGTTTTCTCATCCTTAAGCTGGTCATGGGTAGGGGCGAACAGCCCAGAGGTGTAGTGCCACTGTCCCTGCTGCATATCGAGAGGGACATGACATCCGCATGACTCATCACTGGTGATGCTCGCCTTGGTCACTTGGTTAAGGTGGGGGCTTCCCTCGCTTAACAGATAGGAAAACTGAGGCTTGCACCAGATTGAGTGACCCAGCCTGTCTGATTCCCATTATCCCACGATTTGTTGGAGTTTTAGGCAGGGAAACTGAGGCAGGAGCCCAGCTCCAGGAATGTAAAAGTGAACAAGGCTGTACCGTGGAGTCTGCATTCAGTATGCAGCTCAATGACTGAGCCCAAGACTTCTTTTGGGGGGCAAGTCGCCGTCAGAATGGACCTGGGAACTCCGAAGCCATAGTAGCCTCTGGCCAAGAGGAGTAGGGACAGGACACAGGGGCCGGAAGGGTGAAGGAAGGAGGGAGGGGCAAGCATGACTGAGCCAGAGCAATCCAGGAAGGCTCCTTGGAGGAGAAAGCCACAGCTATAGAAACGGTCAGGAAAGCCGCTCAGGTGTGAGATCTGTCCCAGGAGGCAGGAGAATGAAGTGCTTAAGGCCACAGGCCCTGGAGGTCAACAAGCCTGGGTTCAAATCCTTGTACTACCACTTTCTGACTTGGGCAGGTGACCGCTTCCCAAATGGACTTGGGGTTTTCTAGCCCCCAAGTCTTGCCTCCTGCTCACCTGCCTGAAATGCTCATTCCTGAGCCAGCCCCCTACCTTCCAGCCTGAACCAGCCGCAGGATTTGTGAAGCTCAGTGAAAAATGAAAATATTGGACCCCCTGGGCAGAAATTATTAAGAATTTCAAAATAGCAATAGCAGAGCCTGAAGCCAAGCAGGGGATCCTTCCAAGTGGGGAGCCCTGGGCGACGGCACAGGCCATAAACCCTTGAAGCCGGCCCTGTCCCAGCCTCAGTGGCCATCTGAGCCCTGTGGTCCAACATCCGTGTTTTCTCTACACCTCCTTGATCATTCATCACCAGCTGCCTACCGATGCGGCTCGGGCTGCTGGACCAAACACCTGCTTTGCTGTCACGAGGTTTTTCCTTGCCTTGCCCTGGGTGGAAGGTTACATGAGATGAACTCCAAGAGCACCCAACAGCTGCATTTCATATCCTTTAATTTTATGACTCCAATATTTTTCACCAGGAAGCTTCTGAGCTCCCATGACCTAAGAGTCAAAGGGCCAGAGTTTCCCCCATGTGGTCTGAAAACACCGATGATCACCAGGAAGCCCAGAGGTTTTTGATGAAAGAGAAAAGTTGTGAGAATTTCATTCCCTGACATCTTGCAAATTTGAGATGTGAAGTTAATTGTGGTTTTTGCAGGAATTTTTCAGTCCTTAAAAAGGTGATGTGAGAGGTGGGGTATATGTCCCTTCCTCTTACATCTGGGCTGGACAAAGTTTATTCATCTAAAATGGGTCCTAAGGGACTAACCTTCCCCTAACAGGATGCTTGAGCCAGGATGGCTCACTTTGACACTTTGTGCGTTACTACTTGTTTGCTAATTTTGTTTTGTTTCCCCTTATTGTTGTCAAGAAGCAGAATCTCAGAACCAACCTGCCTGCCCTCCATGCTTATCCCTGCCATGAGAATGTGTCTAAGTTGTTTAATCTCTCCGGGCCTCAATTTATCTGAGAAATGGAGATTAAATGAGTTCTGTGTCTTCTGGTGCTGTGACTATTGTTAATTTAAAAATTGAGTGATGAACCAGGTGTGGTAGTGCACCCCTGTCGTTCGGTTACTGGAAGACTGAGGTGGAAGGATCGCCTGAGCCTAGAGGGTCAACACTGGGGTGGCTGTGAGCATGCCACTGCACTCCAGCCTGGGCAACAAAGTGAGATTCTGACTCAAAAAAAAAAAAAAATCGAGTGGTGCCAAAAGAAAAAAAAAAATCATTTTATTTTGCTCCCAATTTTGTGGGTCAGGAATTCTGGAAGGGCTCAGCCGGGCGGTTCTCACTCGGGGTTTTTGTGCTGTTTTTTATCAGTTGTCTGCTGGGACTGCCCTCATCTGCTGGCTTAGCTGGGCAGGGTTAGACATCCGAGATGGCTCATTCACATAGCTGGCATTCAGTGCCTGCCATCAGTTGGGAGCTCTGCTGGAGATGGTGAGTGAGGTGACTCTCTCCAGCATGGCAGACTCAGAGAAGTCGGGTATAGTAGGCAGTAGCTGGCTTCCCCCAGAGGAAACATCCTAAAAGAAGCAGGAGGAAGCCACATGTGTGGTCTTGGAAATCGTAACACATCACTCCCATTGTTTTCTATTGGTTATCAGCGAGTCACTAAGTCCAGCCCAGATTTAAGGGGATAGGACATAGACCCCCACCTCTCAACAAGGGGAGTGTCCAAAAACCAGGGGCATGTGTTAAAACCACCACAATAAATATAAAGCATTTAGAACAGTTCCCAGCACACAGTAAGTCCTCACCGTGTGTTTGCTGTTGTGTACTAGCCCCAAGTGACAAAAACAGATTGATAATTCAAAATGGTTGTTGAAACGTCAAAGTAAGGATGAAAATATTAACAAAAATTCTGTCATTCAGAATACAGCACAGTCATAAATAGTGAGCGGGCTTTTTGTATGCCTGTGGAACGTGCTTGGTTCAGAAATGTATGATTTTTGTACAAGCAGAGAAAAAGAGTAAAAATAGAAAGTACAACCCTAAATACCTGAAAGACAAGTCACATCATACCTACAACCAGTGTGGGGTCTCTCATGTCAGGTGGCTGGCAGCGGCTGGAGGCCTTTGAAACTTTTCATCTTTTCCCCCACAAAACATGGCATCGCTCTGGGGAACCATTGGAATTTTTCTAGAACAAGCACAAAATAAAACTTTCTGGTACAAAATTGATGACTTCCATCACTAAAGGCAGAGAAGAGACCAAAGGCACAGAGGTATTGTTCAAAGTGGCTTGCCGCGTAAAAAAGCCAGGTACAAGCCATTCTGTTGCCGGGACACTTAGGAAGCCAGCCACACGGTAAGTGACAAGTCAGAGAGGACCGGCTAAGCTATTGGCAGATAATGCTACAGGTGGAAGGGGGCATGAAATCAATGGCCAACAACACAGAAGGTCTGTAATGATCCCATGTGCATGCCAGCAGATATTTCACTTACAGACACGCAACACTGTGCAAGCAGGGCGTGTCAGACTTTGGGGTGCAGGTCAGGGTGGCTGGGACGCCCCCCTTCTTTCACTTTGCTTGAAGACCATCTTCGGAACCTGGTTCCTGATTTCCCAGCCTGCCTTGCAGCTGGGGTAGCCACACACGACCCCATCTGACCAGTGAGATCTGGGCAGAAAGGAGCTGGTGGGTTTCTAAGGAAGTCAGACACACCTGGCGGGGCCTCGCCTTTCTTCCACCTTCCTGCCTGGAATGCAGGTGTGGTGATAGAGTTAACTGCAGCAGCCATCTTGTCCCACCTCAAGGCTTCTTGCCCCACAAGGATAACACATCCTCCCTCCCCCGCGACAGACACTCGCCTCCTCTGTCTCATCTTCGCTCAAGCCACCGAGGACGTTTTCCCCATTTCACCGAGGGAGCATCAGGTCAGGCTCCACCGGGCCCACGTCCTGCTTTCTGAGGCTGATCCGTCATCCCTGCTCCAGGCCAAGGACCAGCTTCACCAAGCTGGACCCAACCCTGTCACCTCCTCAAGGATGCTCCTCAGCCTGCCCCCTCCTTCTCCTTCATTGTGGTCTTCCTCTCCCAGGCCGTTCCCCTCACCACATGCACGTCCTGCTGTTTCTCTATCTTAGAAAGCCCATGCTAACTGCATACCCTCCTCTCTCATGCTAAGAATTTTTTTCACCCCTGTCCCGATGCACTTGGCCTCTCCAGTCGGCATTGCCCTCCGCGACACAATATGACCTTGTCCAGGTCTCCAGGGACTCTGATAGCCACATTCACCCTGCCTCTCCTCGCCAGCAATAGGCTCGGAGGACCACTGCCTCCTCCTTGAAGCCCTCTCCTCTTTGAGTCCCAGAGACTAGGTTCTCCTCCACTTGAAGTAAGCTCCGGGAAAATTAGGATGTTTCTCGTCTTGTCCACTGCTCTGGCCTCACCACCTAAAACAGAGCTTGACAACAGTGGGAGATCAACCCTAGTCGTTGAATGAATGAAGAGACTGCTAGTTGTCTCTCAATGTCCTTTCTCCCCTGCTTCTATAGTAATCGTTTTAGCTGAGCCTGTGGCTTCCTGGATAAAGACTAAGATTCCCAGCTTACCATGCAGATACGTGTGTTCATATAACTGGATTGTGGTCAATGATTTGAGGGCAGAAATGCATTGTGTAATTTCCTGTTAGTAACTTTGAAAGAAAAGGTGCATACCAAGGGCTGGAATGCAGGTGCAACGGCAGGAGCTGGAGCAGCCATCTTAAACCAGACGGTGGAGACACCTGCAGGTTGAAGAAGACAGATGATTAAATGTCAGCATGGATCACATTACACTCAGATTGTTACAGCATAGAGAAATAAACCTCTATCTCATTTAAATCATGTTTGTTTGTTTGTTTTGACTCTTGTTATAGCAGACAGAACTATGTTCTCAAGAATGCACTTTTATATAGTAAAGCAATTGTAGGCTAGATGCGGTGGCTCACACCTGTAATCCCAGCAACTTTGGGAGGCGGAGCAGGAGAATCACTCGAAGTCAAGAGTTCAAGACCAGCCTGGGCAACATAGCAAGACCCTGTCCCTACAAAAAAATTAAATAAATAAGCAAGTATAGTTAGATTTTCCATCACTTGTAACCTTATCCATGCACATAAGAAGGACGTGTGTTCCATAGCTTGTCTGGGTCCTGTTCATCCCTCAATACTGATGCTGCAAGGAAGAACATTTTGGAGGTACGTTAATGATGACGTCGTGAGCCACCGTGTCAACTGGAAAGGGACACTGGGAACTGGACTGATAGAGCACCCAGCCCGTGGCTGCCAGCGAGGGCATGGCTGCGTGGATGGAAGCACTCGCTCTGGAATGCCAGCTCTCAGCACGCATTCACAGTGGGCAGCTGGCGGGCAACAATGTGCCTCCGGATCTCCATTCAGCACCAAAAGAAACTGCGAACATTACAATTAAACCGAGGCCATTGAATAGACATCTTTTTAGCCGGCTGTCGGAAGACACGAGCAGAATGAAACTCCGCTTTTCCAACCTGAGCAATTCTCGCCGTTGATTGAAGGTGTGCATGATGTGTTTGGAAGGAGGGACGAGATTAACACTCTTTCTCTATGGTACAATAATGCTATCAAAATAACCATTCTTTTGATTTTTAAGAAACATGAGTTGGTGAGACAGTCAGCACCTTGAACAATCTGACTCTGTAGCCTGGGAGCCACAATACCATTTTTAGTACCTCACACCTATAATCACAGCACTTTGGGAGGCCGAGACGAGAGGATTGCTTGAGGACAGGAGTCCCAGACCAGCCTGGGCAACATAGTGAGACCTTGTCTCTACAAAAAAAAAAAAAAAATTAGCGACGGTGTGCCCCTGTGGTCCCAGCTACTGGGGAGACTGAGGCAGGAGGAGCTCTTGAGCTCGAGAGTTCAAGGCTGCAGTGAATGCACGCACCACTGCACTCCAGCCTGGGTGACAGAGCAAGACCCTGTCTCTAGCAAACTAAAATACAAATTAATACAATTTTCTCATTTGATAAAAAAAGATACCAGGATTTTGGAAAACCAAGCTGTGGGGCAAGTGTCTGGATCCTGAGAGCCTGCCTCTGTCCCAACGCTTGCTGCTTCTCTCTGCTGCCTGAGAAATCAATGACACAGCCACGAGCATGTCTAAAACCACATCCAAGCGCCGCTGCCAGATGAGGAAGCATCCTCCCGGTGTGAAACGCAACCAAAGTGAGGTCCGGGCCATTTGTCCCCATGTCTCTTCAGTAAGCTGTGCGTGGCATCTCTTCTGACGGATAAAGGAATGCAACTTCCGTGAGAAATTGCGTCTCTGTCACCTCCGGGACCATGTCCAATCCCCAAAGACCAGGACTGCCGGATCCCCACCAACACCCGCTGGCGCCGTCTCTGACGACCTGCAGCCCGGTGACAGGCCGTGTGATGTGGGAGGCAGAGCGTGGGAGGAAGGAAACTGTCTAGACAGGGAACATGGCAGTTGGGCACACTAGCTCCCATGGAGCCAGCTTGGGTCCATTCACCCGCCTGGCAGTTGATGACCGAGGACCTACTGTCTGCCGGGAACATACGACCTGGTGAACAGACAAAAAAACCAAGAAGGATCGCAAACAGAATTATCTGTCTCAGTGACACAAAGCCCTCACTTATTTATTTTTATTTAGTTAGTTATTTTTGAGTCAGAGTCTCAAAAAAGAGTGCAGTGGCACGCTCACAGCTACCACAGACTCAACCTCCTGGGCTCAGGTGATCCTTCCGTCTCAGCCTCCCAAATAGCTGAGACTACAGGCACACACCACCACCCCTGGCTAATTTTTTTTTTTTTTTTTTGTATTGTAGAAATGAGGTTTCGCCAAATTGTCCAGGCTGGGCCCAGGCAGTTCTCTCGTTTTGGCTTTCCAAAGTGCTGGGATTACAGGCGTGAGCCACTGCGCCCGGCCCCTTTTATCAAATTGTGACAAAATATACACAACCAAAAAAAAGGGCCATTTTATTCATTTTGAAGTGTACAGTTCAGTGGTGTTTGCCACAATCACTTTGTTGGGCAGTCATTCATCTATTTCCACAGTTTTCTTACCATCTCTGATGGAAACTCTGTACTTGTACAACAATAACTCCCAAACTCCCCCTGGTTCCAGCTCTTCTCAATTGCGTAGAATTCCAGATCCCTTGGCAACCGCTGTTCTCTGTCTCTGTGAATTTGACTAGCCCAGGTCCCTCGTGTGGGTGGAATCCTACAGCATCTGTCCTCTTACGTCTGGTCTCTCTGAGTGTGATGTCCTCAAGGTCCATCCACATTGCAGCACATGTCAGAACCTCTCTCCTTGTCAAGGCTGAATCACCGTCCACAGCACACGCAGCCCACGTTTTGTTTCCCCATTCCTCTGCCGGGGGGCACGGGTTGATTCTATCTTCTGGCCATTGTGAACGATACGGCCTTGGACAGGGGCGTGTGTCTCTTTGGGTCCCTGTTCTAGTCCCCTTAGTTATAGATCTAGGGGTGAAATTGCTGAATCATAAGGTCATTCTCTGTTTAACTTTTTTTTTTTTTTTGAGTT
>NW_007253577.1:290625-307492 GCF_000164805.1 Carlito syrichta | reverse complement strand
CTCGCCAAGTTGCCCAGGCGGGTCTCGAACCCGCGGGCTCAGGCAATCCACTCACCTCAGCCTCCCAAAGGCGCGGGATTACAGGCTGAGCCACCGAGCCCGGCTTATGTTTAACTTTTAAAGGAACTGCTAGACTGTTTTCCATAGCAGCTGCACTATCTTACATTCTATTAATAATTTTTTTTTTTGAGTCGGAGTCTCACTCTGTTGCCCAGGCTGGAGTGCAGTGGCGTGCTCATGGCCACCATAGTCTCGACCTGATGGGCTCAGGTGACCCTCCCACCTCAGCCTCTCAAGTAGCTGGGATTACAAGCACGTGCCATCACACTTGGCTAATTTTTGGATTTATTGTAGAGACAAGGTCTCACCAAGTTGCCCAGGCTGGACTCAAATCCCTGGGCTCAGGCAATCCTCTCGCCTCTGCCTCCCAAAGTGCTGAGATTTCATGCGTGAGTCACTGTGCCTGGCAACTACTATTAATTTTGAACATTATATTTGATTTAGATTTTTTAAATTATGACAATTTTTTCTTTTTTCTTTTCTTTCTTTTTTCTTTTTTAATCTAGGTCTCATTCTGTCACCCAGGCTGGAGTGCAGTATCATGATCTCAGCTCACGATGGCCTCAACCTCAACCTCCTGGGCTCAGGTGATCCTTCTGCCTCCCGAGTAGCTGGAACTACAGGTGCATGTCACCATGCCCAGCTAATTTTTTTATTTATTTATTTATTTTTTTTTTGGTAGAGACGGGGTCTCCCTCTGTTGCCTAGGCTGGCCTTGAACTCCTGGGCTCAAGCAATCCTCCCGCCTCAGCCTCCCAAAATGCTGAAATTGTAGACATGAGCCACTGCGCTGAGCCAAATCTTTTCTTGATTTCTTAAGACTGGTGGTTCCCTTGGGCACCCTGTATCAACATGTAGTCCAAAACATCGCAAGTTAAATCAGTGCTGCTCTGGGGTTTTTCATTCTAAGGTTCTTTGACTGAGGACTGAGGTTCCAAGATCCTTTCGTGCTAAGACTAAGATACGTGATGTTCCATGTGAGGGACCAAGTCTGTGCATGCACTTCCGGCCATGCTGATAGATGTGGGATCAGTTGGCTGTGTCCTCCCCAGACTCCCCAGAGGAAGTCTCTGGAGGCTAGGCAGGCAGGGAGGGCTAGGACTTCGCCCAGGAGCAGGGCTGGCACCGTGGGAATGGAGAGGAAGCCGGGGACAGGTGGAGGAGAGAAAAACAAGGCCTGGGGGCCCACAGAGAGAGACCATGCATCCCAGGGCCCCAGCCTGACTGGCTAGGGCTGCAGCCATGTTTGGGTAGGCCCGAGAAGAGAATATCATTCATTCAGTCCACAAACATCCACAGAGTGCTGACCCCAGCTGGGAGCGGCGGCTACGGGGACAGAAAGACTCAGCCCTCTCCGAGTCTAACCAGCCTGCCGAAGGACTGCCCAAAAGTCCCAGCAACTGCCACCACTCTTGCGGGGCCCACCCCAGGCTGGCTTTGTTCCAGCACTTTTCACAGATTATCACTGAATCCTCACCGCCACCGCTGCTGCTGCACAGAGAGGCTGAGGGGCGTCCCAGGAACCCACACTCGCCACCCCAGACTTCCTCTCTAGGTGCCAGAGACTTCTCTGAGGACATTGTAGGTGAGCCCCAGGAGGGGGCTGACACCACACATTCCCCAGGATCTGCAACTTCCAAGCCCCCCTCCCCCAAGCTGCACCCCTCCGGGATGTCTGCCTCCCACCCTGCCCCTCCCCCACGGTGTCACTGGCTCCTCCTTCCTCCTGCCCAGATTCCTGAAGACTCACCCCACCCTCTGCAGCGGCAAACGTCTCCTCCTTCCATAAAGCAGTGGTTGACACGCCCAACCCGCCGCTGCGGCCTCCACAGAAAGCTGGGCCCTCCTGACAGCAGCCCCACCTCCTCGGAGCAGTCAGGGCTGCTCAGAGCAAACATCTCTCCCCTTTGTCACAGAGAGTAATAGACTCTTGAAGAATCGCATTCCTGAAGGATCGTGGCTGAGTCTCATAATCTGCGACTCTCCATCAAAGACCCTTAGAACCGGCTAATAGAATCTTGGAGTCAGTGGCTGGAAGATCCCAGAACCTCACAATCTCTCCATCACGGACGGGGCGATGGCGGATGTCACAGAGTAGGGCAGGCCAGAGATGGAAGGATCGGGAAGGCTTGGGGTGCAGAGGACAGGGTGGGGGTGGAGGGAGCCTCAGCCTGTTGTCATGTAGAGGAAACAGTTGGCAGCTGAGGCCTGGCTCTCTTACTGATGGTTTTTAATTATGTAAATCAGCCCAGGGCCTATGCCTGGCACCGGTTTGGCATCCATCAGCTGGCAGCAAAATTAATCGATAAATAACCAGCTGGAGGGGGCCTGGGCAGGAGCACCCAGCCACACCCCCACCACCACTCCAGAGGGGTCCTCCCAGCTGGCAGGGGCAGAAGGACCACATGGGAGCTGCATGTGTGTGTGTGCATGTACACACATGTGCACACACACACACCATGCGCATGGAGGCAGCTTTGGACTCACAGAATCTGTGCGTGGGTGGACAGAGGGCGTGGTGGAGGAAGCACACACTCAGACCCTCAGGTGCAGCAGTCCCTGCATACCGGCACACCTCCCCACGCAGCGCCCGGCACACGTGCAGGAACACGGCAGCAGGAGGCCAGGCAGGCCTCCTTCCAACCCCATGGCTTACAGCGCACGGCCACATCATTTGCCTCCACACAGCCCAGGTCTGTCTGGACTGGGCTGAGGCCCTGGTTTTACAGATGGGGAAACTGAGGCCCAAAGAGGGACTTGCCTAAGGTTGGGTCCCGAGGTCCTTCCTCCCCATCCATCTCCACTCAAAGGTGCAGAGAGGCTACAGATCCAAGAGGAACAGGAAGAAAAGAGGGGGCAGAGGCACCGGGAGCCCCAAAGGTACTGAGACAAGCACCCTTTGCTGAGAGCAAGGCAGGGCAGGCGGCCCAGCAAGGGCACAGGCAGGGCCCAGGCCGTGGAGCTGGGCACCAAGGCCCTCCCTGCTCTCTGGGGAGCGTGATGAATGACTCCTCCCACTCCCAGCGCCCTCACTCCCGCTCCCAGCGCCGCCCCATAAATCAGCCCCCTCATCTCGGCCTTGGCTGTTCTTTGATCCCTTCTCAGCATCAGGGGGCAAGGGAGGTCCCCCATCCCTCCTGGCAGGAGGGGACCGGCAGAGAGAGTCACAAAATGAACGGAAAAGCCTTCTCATCCTCCCTTTTTCTTCTCTGTGCCTCAGGCCTTCTGCCAGCCTCTACCCCTCCCTGGCTGGGGATAACGAGGAAACGAACCGAGCTGTGGATGAATCGGAAACATCTAGTGCTGTGGGGCTCTGCCTCTGGGTCTGGCGGACCAGGCCACACCCGTTTCCCTCAGCCTCAGCCGAGGAGTTTCCTAGCAGCCTCCGGGAGGCCAGGCAAGGAAGCAAGCAGGTACCCTGCTGGGTAGGAGACCCTGAGGAGAGGCCAGGAAGGGACCTTGAGAGCCAGGGCTCCCCTGGTATCAACTCTTTGGAGTCACCCATCCCCTGGAGCCGCTGACGAAAGGTGGGGCTTCTGCAAAGGCCCGGGTGCAGAGCATTGGGGAGTCGCGGCCATGCGGAGCAGAAGCCCGTGGTTCTGCCCTCAACAACCTCCTAGTCCACGTTCAGGCTCGGCCGCTTAGCAGCTGTTTGACCCTGGCAAGCTGCTTCACCTCTCTGTGCCTCAGTTTCCTCCTGTGCAAGGTAGAGTAAACGCTAGGACCTGCATCCTAAGTGAATAGATAGATATTCTTTAGAGGAGTCGCTGGGGATTAGAGTCAAACATTCTAAAAAAAAAAAAAGAGCTGTTACCGTTGTTAAAAGCACCAGGTCTCAGCCCTTAGTGTACATCAGAATCCCCCGAAGGCTTTTGAAGCCCAGAATGCTGCTCACCCCCCAGAGTTCCTGCCTCAGTAGATCTGTGGAGGGGCACACGTTGCATCTTTAACAAGTAGCAGTCTAGGTAGACTCCCTAGAACCCTTGCTGGAGTCACTGGTCAACTGTGCTCTCCTGCCCACTCCATAACTTGGGAATTCGGGCCCAGAGAGGCCAGTCCGGTCATACACATGAGGGTGGCTCCAGGGAGGGGGCCTGGAGGTGGAGGTGACTCGGTCACCACCAGCACTCGCCCTCCTTCCACCCCTGCTCCCCCACTGGCTTCGGGAACAAAGAGGCAGCATTTGCCTTCCTGGCCAGAGGTAATCTTTTAATCTCTTTGGCTTTAATCTTGCAGCCCAGTATAAACCCAAATCCTACAGGGGAAGGAAGGGGGTGAGGGACACAGATCTCCCTCCCTGGGGCAGTGTGTAATCTAAGCTTTAGCCTTCCACTTCGACCTGGATCTCCTGGACCACCACCTTCTGCCTTCCCACCCCTGGTCCTGGGAGCACTGGGTGGGGGGTGGCAGGGAGTGTCACAGGGCATGAGGAGGCCAGAGAGCAGCCAGCTGAGGCAAGACAGGGTAGATTCACTTGTGGAAAAGATTCCACCTTGCTAGCCACAGCTTTCTCAAACAGGACACAAAAAACATTAGATATAAAAGGAAAAAAAAAAATAAGTTGAGCTTCCTTGAAATTAAAAACTTACATACAGCAAAAGTCACCCCACGGAGGCGGGAAAGATATTTCAGTACATATATCTGGCAAAGGACTAGTATTCAACGTATATAAAGAATGGCAATTCAATAAGAAAAAAACAAACAACACAATCTTTTAGTCGGCAAAATAGATAAGCAGGAACTTCACAACAGCAAATGTCACAATGGCTAATAGGCACTTGAAATGACACTCAGACACAGAAACCACCTCAAGCTGTCATTCACACCCACCAGGGGGCCCAAATTAAAAAGACAGCAATGATCTATTGGAAGGATGAGGGTCAACTGGCAGAAGCGTCAGTGCTTCTCTTACTCTGAGAAACTGTTGGGCAGTCTCTTGCTGCTGTGGTATGAATGTTTGTGTCCCCTCCAAAATTCATGTTGAAACTTAGTTGCCAATGTGACAGTACTGAGAGGTGAGACCTTCAGGAGCCCTCCTGGATGGGATTATGACCCTATAGGCGATGCTCGAAGGCCTGTTTGTCTGTTTTGTCCCTTCTACCATGTGAGAACGCAGCAAGAAGATGAAAGTCCTCATCGGACACTGAATCTACCAGTGCCACTGAATCTACAGTACCAGCCTGTTGCCCAGGCTGGTCTTGAATCTGCCTTGACCTGGGACTTCCCAGCCACCAGAACTGTGAGAAACAAATGTATCTGACGCATGAATTGCCCAGTCTCAGACAGTTTTTATAGCAGAAGGAAGAGACTGCTTATTCCTTGAGTACTGACTGTTGAATTAGCTACTACATCCTCAGTGATGACCAAACCACTTTCCCCAGATTGCTTTCCTAACCCTCATGTTACTGTGTAATTACCCGTGTGTGTGCTGTATCCAATAATAAGATCCACTCAAATATTTTTATGACTCAAAATTTCATTTATATTTAAATTTTGTAACAAATAGTTGTCTAGGTAATCTTCTAGATTGTATAATTTTTTATTTTTATTTTTATTTTCTTATTTATTTTTGAGCTAGGGTCTCACTCTGTTGCCCGGGATGGAGTGTCGTGGCACAATCATGGCTTACTGCAGCCTCAACCTCCTGGATTTAGGTGAGCCTTCTGTCTCAGCTGGGTCTAGCTAATTTTTAAAGTTTGTGCAGAGATGAGGTCTCACTGTTGCCCAGGCTGGTCTTGAACTCCTGGCCTCAAGCGATTCTCCTGCCTCAGTCTCCCAAAGTGCTGGGATCACAGGAATGGGCCACCATACCTGGCCTGAGATTGCACAGTCTTTATTAATTAAGACGTTTACAAAGCTAAATAAACACCTATTCTATGATCCAACCATTCCACTCTGAGTATTTACCCCCCAAAAATGAATGCCTGTGTCCACACAATGAACCCAAATACTCACTGGAGATTTACTCATTTTAGTCCCAAATGAAAAGGAGCCCAAATATTAATCAAGAGGCAAATGAATAGATAAAGTGTGGTCTGGTCCTACATAGAATACTCTCAGCGATAAAAAAGAATCAATTACTGATATACACATCCAAACTGGATGCCGTTTTCAGGCCCTACGCCAAGTCCAAGAGGCCAAAAGCAAGAGGATACACCTTAAAAATCGGTTTATTTGAAGCATGAGAACAGGAAATACCAATCCCCAACGACAGAGGCTTAGAAAAGTGGTTCTTTTGGGGGAAGGGAGGTCAGGGAATGGGAGGAGACTAGGGAGCTTCTGGGGATGCTAGGAATGTTCAACAAACATAAGTAAAAATTCACAGAACTGTACACTTAAAATCCATGTACTTTCTTTCCTTTCCCGAAAGCAAATTATATTTCAAAAGAAGCGAAAGGGATGGGTGCAATGGCTCATGCCTGTAATCCCAGCACTTTGGAAGGCTGAGTCAGAAGGATTCCTTGAGCCCAGGAGTTTGGAACCAGCCTGGGCAACATAGTGAAACCTCCTCTCTATAAAAAAAAAATCAAAATATTAGCTGGGTGTGGTGGTGCCTGCCTGTAGTCCCAGCTACTTGGGGGGCTGAGGCAGGAGGATCACCAGTAGAAGCTGCAGTGAGCCACGATCATGCCACTGCACACTAGTCTTGGCAACAGAGTGAGATCCCCAGCTCAAAAAAAGAAAAAGAAAAAAGAAGTGAAAAGATACCCCATTGAAATATGTACTCAGCTCATTCCCCCGTCCTCTTGGGAATCAGGGAACCCGGGCCCCAGCCCAGCTCTGCCACAGTGGGACTGGCAGCCAATCCTTAGCCTCTCTCGACCTCCCATCCGTGCACTTGCCCTGTCTATAAAATGGGCATGAGCATCTCTGCTAGCCTCGCCCGTCTGTGGGGAGAATCAATGAGAAACGGAGGTGAATATATCTCGAGTGGTTTAATGGTCTCTCTGATTGTCGTGACCCTCGTGACCCTCTCCCAGTTCCCAGCAGAGCGGGGAGAAGGTGTGGACTTGGTCACTGGGCCCGCTAGAGAGTCTCAGGAGGCCACCTGCGGGCCACTCATGCCCTCAAGCCCCCGGGGTGCCCCTACCCTGCCCTCCCAGGTGGACCACCGGGACTTCCTAACTCAGAGTGATGTCCATGGTGCCAAATGGCTATGCCATCGTGGCTGCCATCGCAGATCCTGCCAGAACATACCTGCAAGGCACAGTACCCTCTGCTCCCCCCTCCCTCCCTCCCCCAGGACCGGACAGATCCTCTTTCCCCAGAGCTAAAGCTGCTGCAGAAGAAATAAAGTCCCCAACTAGCAACCCACTGGCTGTCACAGTCACAACAGCTGGAAAAGGAGACAGGTTTCCCCTGGGGAAACTCTATGCACGCGGTGGCAGAGACTGTGGGGTGCCCTCACAATATCCAGTCTCCCACTGACCTTAGTCACAAATGCTTGATTGGCAATGGGCCCAGCCAAAACGTGTCATTTCTCAGCCTCCCTTGCAGCTAAGAGTGGCCAATAAAGAGGGAGTGTACATTGTCAGGTGGGACACAGGGGAACAGTTGGCCACCGTGTGCCCACCTCCTGCTGAAAGTTAGACGCGATGGTGGGGGCTCTGCAGCCATCTTGGGTCATGAGGTAACCTTGAGGATGGAAGCCAGCTACTAAGACTATGGGACTGAAAGAGAGAAGGAGGCTGGGTCCTTGAGGACACCATCGAGCCCCTGCTGGTCCTAGACATCTAGCCCCGATATGCTGTATGTGAGAGAGAGACAGAAGCCTGGATCTGCCTCAAACCACCATTGTCTCC
Organism: Carlito syrichta; assembly: GCF_000164805.1. Taxonomy (NCBI): domain Eukaryota; kingdom Metazoa; phylum Chordata; class Mammalia; order Primates; family Tarsiidae; genus Carlito; species Carlito syrichta. The sequence goes on along the minus strand of NW_007253577.1, from coordinate 299,630 downwards.
AGCCTCTGTTATGGTCGGCGGCCGCAAGCCCTAGTGGACACACAAAAGCCCTGAGAGGCAGGCATTGCTGTGCAGCCCCCAACTCGTGCACCCCCATTTCACAGATGCACCACAGCCTCCCTGCCTCCCTCCCTGACGTCCACGATGCCCAAAAGACCAGCATCCAACTCTTGGCCAGGCCCACGGCCACGATGTCAGCAGAGCTCCGTGCAGAGCACTGTGGCCGGAGCTGCTGAGACGGTGCTGGGGGACAGCAAGGCGCTGGCCTGGACAACACAGCCTGCTGCTGAGATCAAGGAGAAGCTGGGGAGTATGCACAAACCACAAAGAAGAATGAACAAAACGCACACTAGCTGGGCGGAGTGAGGGCTGCTTTGAAAGTGGTCCTCCTCTGTCTTTGCCGTGTGATAGAGTCAGCGGCAGGAGACTCTCTGTTGAGACTAAGGACTGTGGTTCTGCTGCCTGAGGGAGCACCGTGAAACCCGCTCCGGGCCCTCCTGTCGGGGCGAACTTGCAATGCTGGGCACGGTGGCTGGTACTTGGCAAGGGCGCCGGGTCCCTGCTCCGTGGGCTGTTTAATCTCAGGGCAAGTTATCCAGTCTCCGTGTGCCTTAGCGTCTTCATCTCTGAAATGGGCGTCAGAGGGTGGCCGATCTGGGAAGAGCTTGGAGCGGAGCCCACTGCACAGAGGGGCCACCGAGAATCAGCCCCGTGGCCAGGTCCGTGGTGAGAACCTCATCTCCTCGTTGTATGTCTGTTACAGGAAACTGGATTTACTCACCAGCGTTGGAACATTCCATCCGCTGACTCACACCCACCGCTCTGATGATAATTAACCCTGTGTGGGGTCTCCTGGTGCCAAGAGGAGCAACCCCAAGCTTCTCCTCCTGCTAAGGTTGATGCAAGTGAAAATAAGTGGTGATTACGAGCGATTCATTTGTCAAGCCCAAGGTCAAGCCTCCCAATTTGTCCTTGCACTAAGGCATCATCGAGATGCTCCCCACATCCCAAACTAGCTCCCCTCTGACACTGATGGAGATTTCACCATTACAGCCAGAGGACCCCGAGGAGGAGAAGCAATTTCGGAGCACAGCATCTCGGAGTAAATGCACGGATCCAGGTCAGCCGGGGGAGCGGATCACCGCAGGGATGGGAGGGAAAGCCACGGGCAAATGCGTGGACCCTGTCGGGGTAGCTGAGGATTCTGCAGCCACTGAAGGCTGTATACCCACACCACACACACACACACACACACACACGTACACGTACACACACACATACACATACACGTTGGTAATCGCTTTACCCCAGCAGTAGGGTCTTAAGCTTCTATCTAGGCTAGCCCCACCCCCACTCCCAGCTGCACCAGCCACCTCTGTCCCAAGGCGGGTCCCCAGAGACTCAGCAAAACCTGCAGGGTTGGAAGCTGCATGCAACAGAGCTATTAGCTACCAGCAGACACACACACACACACACACACACACACACACACACACACACACACACACACACATGATGTGCTGGACACAGGCACACACTGGACTGTCCCCCCAGAGGAACGACACACGCAAGCCTGCCATCCTACATCCAGAAAGGTGTGCAGGGAATTGTCCTGTCCCAGAGAAAGCCACAAAAGCACAGGGAGACACACAGAAGTGCTCACACTGGCCCGTGATCCCTCCGTCTGGGTGCCCATTCCTGCCCTAGCTGGGCATCCTGTCCTGAGGCTCCCAGCTCCCCTCCTCCACAGGAGCCAACCCCAGGCAGGGGTCCCTCTTACCCGTCCCCTTTCCCAGGTCCTCAGCTTTCCAGGATGTTTTCACCCTCCCATACTCCCCCCATCTGTGCCTCCCCACCCCGGGGGCACTGAGAACCCAGGAGCAAGGACAGTCCGCCATCTTCCTGTGGCCTCCCCAGCCCTCTTCTCAGGGGCTGCAAACCTTCCCCACCTTTGCGGAAGGTTCACGCCTCAGCCAGGCTCCTCAGAGAAGCCAGCGACTCGTCTCATTTTCCAATGAGTGTGTGAAAATACAGATTAGCGCCATTAGGGGAAGTCATCAGAGGGTGAGGCAGGAGCCACCACCATGCCAAATCGCCAGCTCCAGTGAGGCACAGTGAGCCTGATGCTTGGAAATTAACCATTCATGCAAATTCTAGAGTGGAAGGGGGTGGTGGTGGCAGGGGTAGCAAGCTCCGTGCACGCTTTCACCGCCATGCTCAGGTAGGGGGGGAACAAGTTCAGTCCCGTTTTACAGAAGGGAAGACTGAGGCCCAGGGGACCGGCGGACAGCTGCAGATGGCCCAGTCCACTCAGACTGGTCTTCTGGCGGAAGGTGGGGATCAAGGTGGCCCCACTGGCCTGCTATCCTCCTTCCTGACCTTGCCCTCTCTGGCAAGAATCATCAGAGCAGAGCTGGAGGGCGGGTTCAGGACCAGCCCAAGGGTGCACTGTCTGGTGCCTCCAACGGGCTTGTGTTGGCACCACGGCAACCTTGCCCTTCCCCCAATGGCAGGACGATTTCATTGATGGCTGCCGTCCCCAGCTGGTCATGATTGCCGAGTCTGGGGAAGAGACATGCTGTGTGCTTTGCTTCCCCCGTTCGGGGTGGATTTGCTCACAGTCTGAGTGCAAGGGGCCTCCTTTCACGTCTCTTTATCCCACAAGGCCCCTCCCAAGCCTGGCCGGTCTCTCCAGTGTCAGTACCTCAGGAGTCCTAAGCTTCCATCCAGGCCCCTCTTGCCCTGGCCTTGACCCTGGCTTGGGTGAGATGCCAGCGGTGAGGCATGAGTGCCCCCTGCTGGTGATGTCCTGCACAGCCCACTGGGACGCCAACTCGGGGTCTCAGGTAGCAGCTCCCCCCCCACACACACATCCAGGACTGGCTGGCTGGGGGACGGGAAGGGTGGTCATCATGGCAGGAGCACGAAGCCCTGAAACGGAGCCTCAGCGGAACCTGAAGAGGAAGGAGGAGCGCCATTCCTGTTCCAGCAGCGGGGGTGTGGTGGTGAGTGGCAGGGGACACTGGGCCTGGTTCAGCCGGCGGGCTGGGCTGGTGTCCAGCTGGAGCGCTGTCAGAGGGACTCAGGATAAGCAGTTGAAGGAATGAATGAGCGGGTGAAGGAATGGATGAATTCATTATATCTTAAAAGCTCGTGTGCATAACACTACTAATTAAGGGTTTTTTAGATAATGGTGATGAGCTTCTTTATTTTAACAGGCAAGTCTTTATTTTGATGTATGTCCGATGTAACATATCTGCCCATCAATCCAGAATATTCAAAACAAATGACTTTAGGTGCAAAGGAGTCCATGTGGAGAAAAACGAGGTAAACAGTGTTTGTGCCTTCTCAGTAATTAGCATAGGTGTTCAAGAAATTCTAGGGATGAATAAACGAATGCATGGAAAGATGTCAAGGCAGATGACAGGTGATCTTTATAGAGATGTGTGTTCCACACTCGGATGTACCTTGGAATCACCTGGGGCTCTATAAAAACCATCTCTGAGTGACTGACTCTGAATCTCAGGGGGCCGAGGAGGACTCTGGGGTGTCGCAGAAAGTCCTCAGAGGAGGGGAGAATTCCAAGCACCTCATCTGGGTGCAGATAAGCAGCAGCCTGGATTCACCACCTTTTGAGGTAGTGAGACTGCCATCCTTGGAGGAGGCAAGCCGTGCTTGGGCAACCTGGGATTCATCTGTTGGGGGAGGAGTTGAACTAGGTGAAATCTTGATGCCAGGAGAGAGAAGTGAGTTGGCATTTATGTAAACCAGCTTCTAGATTGACACTGAACATAAAGCTAAAGCTAATGTGTATTTACTATGACTTTACTATATACTGATTAAGAATGCACACACATCGTGTTTTATTTGGCATATGTCTTTATTATTAGTTAATATGAATATTACATTAGAAGCTGTGCATAGTATATAGAATTTGCTGTGCAGTTTATTTACAAGTTAGTTCTTCGTTTATGAGATTCTCTCCCCTTAAAAAAAAACAAAACAACTCCCCCTTCTTCCTGAAAATTGGGACTGGTTAATTATGAACATATATTAATATAGTGTAGTTAATGTGGTTATAATCTGTTTATCTTTTTTAATTGGGCCCTGATTTGCTCATAACGATTTTCAGTTCCTTTCTTGATTAAAGTTGGAAGAGTGTGTGGTTTAAGGTGTGAGCTTTGTGATAAGCTGCCGTCTGCTTCCCTAAGTCCACACATCATACGTGCAGTTTAAGTTAATATTTGATATGTGAGTTGTTCCCTTATCTTGTTAGATACTCTTGATAAGAGAAAAGAAATTCAAGTCATGAGTTTTCCATGGCTATACCTCTGGGAAAGAATTGAGAAAAATAAATGTACCATTTGGAAAGATGGGGAGACACATTGCGATTGAGTCTGGTTTTTGATATCAGTAATGGCATCCAAATAGCAACTTTTAAAAAAGCTTTGAGTGGATTTTTGAAACATAAAGTATAAATAGATTTGTCATAGTACAGGGTCAAAATTAGTTCTGTTGATGGCAAGCTATTCGATATTAATTCTGTTTTATGAACAAATGCAATTAAGTTGCAAATCCCTTGACAGAGCATAATGCTAGGCCAGTGTTTTAATCGGTATTAGGAAATGTCAGCTTAGCCTCCCCAAGGAAGACGAAATCTTTGGCACAATGCTGAATACATTTGCATGAGTTTCAAAGCAGTGCCTTGGTCTCCTACATGGCTTGTGGGAATAAAAAACAGCACATTCCCTCTCAAGGGCAATCGGACAGTATCTACCTACATGATAAATGCGCTTTCTCTTTAATTCACTAATCCCACTGCTAGGATTGTGTCCTCCCATATACTCACACTTGCACATAATAACATGTGTACAAGAAAATTCACTGTAACATTGTCGGAACACCATGTGATTGGAAACAGCCTGACTATCCATCAGCAGAAGGCTGGTCAATAGAAAACTATAGGACTACTATTTGAAATACTACATGGCTGTAAACAACAAAACAGCCCGAGGTTGGGTGTGGAGGCTCACACTTGTAATCTCTGCACTTTGGGAGGCCTAGGTGGGAGGATTGGTTGAGCCCGGGAGTTCAAGACCAGCCTAAGCAACATAGCGAGACCTGGTCTTGACACACACACACACACACACACACACACACACCACACACACACAAATTAGCCAGGCGTGGTGGCGTGTGCCTTTAGTCCCAGCTACTTGGGAGGTTGAGGTGGAAAGATCACCTAAGCCCAGGAGATCGAGGCTACATGAGCTAGGATCATGCCACGGCACTCCAGCCTGGGCAACAGAGTGAGACTTTGACTAAAAAAAAAAAAAAAAAAAAAAAAAAAACAGAAAATAATAGACTCCAACTCAAAAAAAATTTAAAAATTAAATAAATAAATAAATAAATAAAACAGATTCAGACTACATCAACGCCTCTTGGTAAATCGGAGGGTTTTTACGCTCACAGTCTGCATCTTGCCTCTCTACGGTTATTAAGGTGCAAAGATGCTTTCCCCTGGATACTCAACGAACTGTGGGGGCAGTGGGCTGGGGAGACGGGGAATGTTGTCCCCTCTGGAGGCTCATTGCCCAGAAGGCGAGGGTGGCAGGCGGAAGGAGGCTGGGGCCACATAACACGAAGGGGAGGGTCTCCAGCCCCCAAAAGTAAAGTCGCACCTCGTCAGTATGTCCTAGAAATAAAATCCAGAACGGGATGTGTTAAGAGAGTGATTTTTTTTTGAGTTGGAGTCTCACTCTGTCGCTCAGACTGGAGTGCAGTGGCACGCTCCCGGCCACCGCAGCCTCGACCCGCTGGGCTCCAGCAATCCTTCCACCTCAGCCTTCCAAGTAGCCAGAACTACAGGCGCGTGCTACCACGCCCAGCTAATTTTTGATTTATTGTAAAGACAAGGTCTCACCAAGTTGCCCGGGTGAGTCTTGAATCCGCGGGCTCAGGCGATCCCCTCGCCTCTGCCTCCCAAAGTGCTGGGATTACAGGCTGAGCCACTGAGCCCAGCCAAGAGAGTGATTTCTGCACCACATGGAGTGGGGTTTCAGGAGACTTGAGAAAGAAGTCACATGACCAAAGCAAGGGGACTTGAGACCAGGACCACTGAGGGGCTGAAGGCTTGTTAGTTTATGCTTAGAAGAACCTCAAGTAAATCCAGTGTGCCTCCCCCAAGGAGTCCCCACTGTCCTGTTCCTGCTTGCCTCCTTCCCGCATTCCATCACTCTCAGAAACACCCACTTGCCTGTTTCCCTGCTTGTATGTTTCTCTGTGTCAGTCAAGACGGGCTAAGTGCTACAGCAAACACCCCAAAACCCAGGGGCTCAACTCAACACTAGTGCATTTCTGGTGCTCGAAACCATCCAGTGCGGCTGTTTGGTGAACAGACTTCCTCATGCTGACCCTGGGACCTGGGTCCCTCCCATCCACAGGCTCCACGCCGCCTCCTATTCCCCCCATCCAGCAGGAACTGGGATCATCTCATGGGGTAGGGTTTCATGGGCCAGGCCTGCATGTGGGGTGCATCCATCGGGCGGAGCAGAGCTCATCGCATGGTCACCCACCCTGCAAAGGAGGCTGGAGACATCATCCAGGTGGGGGCCCGGGAGAGAGGAAGAGTCACGTCTGCCTTCCTCTCCCAATATCGGAGCCCTGGGTGCCAGCTCTCAGGCCCTTCATTCTCCGTGCCTGGCACGTGCCTGGCATGTAGAAGGCATTCAGTAAATGTGGAGTCTGTGAGTAAATGAATGGCCTGGGCTGGGTCCTGGGCACAGGGCTGGGTGGGCATTTTCATCTCACACATGACCTGGGAAGCAGGGTGGACAGAGGGAGGGATGTGGTTACTCCCATTTCTCAGGTTAGGAAACCGAGGCTCTGGAGCTACACAGCTTGCCGGTTCCAGATAAACTCAGAGAGCCTCTGCCACCAAATGCCTTCTCTCCACCCCCTTGCTGCCTCTCTAGCACGCACACTGACTGACTCGGGGTCTGGTTATCTTCAAGGCTGCTCTCCTTTCTAACAATCAATGAAGCATGTTGGACAAGCTGTGGGTTGCTTGGGGCGGCAGCTAGACCTCTCATCCCTGCATGCCCCCTGGCTACCAGCACAGCCCTTGAACACAGTAGGTGCTCAAACCATGTTTGGGGGATTAATTTGTTCACACAGGCACAGGCTTCATGCTTTGCTGCTTGCACAGTATGGGGGTCACTTATAACTTATAAAAGAAGTCGAGGGGATATTTACCATACAGCACTGTCCTGCGCAGAACAGGCACTGTCTCTGCCCAAGACCTGTGTCCTCCCTGAAACTTGCTCCTGCAGCAGAGACGAGGGCTGCGTCGCATGGGGGTGAAGACCACCGGTGTACTCTGGCCCCCGTCAGGGTTGGACTGTGGACCCCTGCCACATGCACACCTAGACTGACCTGGCCCCAGCTAGTCCCAGGAAGGACCAGATGGAGGCGGAGCTGTGCTCTGTCCGTGGTGCTGAACCCACCTCACCTCAAAGCCCTGTCTCGTTCTCTAACCCAGCAGCCGCTCAGGACATACTGGGGACTTGGGCAAAAACACCGATTCCCCCGGCCTCTTCTCTGGGGACTTGTGCTTTGAGGATTCAGTGGGAAGCCCTGGAATCTGCATTTACAAAGCACCCGTGATTCTTTCTAGCCGGTTTGAGCTTGAACGCTGACGTCAATAACCAGTTGGTCTTTGTGGAGTGCAGCTATGTGCCCAGCCCTGTGCCCGATACCATGAGGCACAGAGTGGCGTCATGCAGGGGAGACGTGCGGAGGAAGGATGGAGAGTGTCCCTCTGTTGTGTGCGGACACATCACCAGGCGCACACCTCGATCCTGCAAGCAGTCATGTGAAGGTGGAGTACTTGTAACAAAACTAACACTCAGATCTTTCCTCGGGGTCTGTGTGCAAGACAAGATGTGAGCCTTCCGCACCCTCGTGCCAAAGACCCTGATCCAGCACCACCTTGTACATCAATGTCCCTGATTCCTGCTGCCTGGCACACCCCAGAATTTAGCTCCCCCTTCCTGTGGCCTGAGGTTGCATTTTATCATTGCTTACATGATACACCATGTTTTCCATAATATCCCAACTGGGACTCAGCTCCCTATGAAGGGCAGGGCTGGCAGTCGATTGCCCTGTACAGCACATAACAGAGACCACCCCCAACCAAGAGGAGGTGAGCAGTGAATTCTCACAGGAGGATGAGTAGGGGGAGTGGTGAGTGAAGAGGGATGAGCCCAGAATAAGTGCTGCTGGGTTCAAAAGCAGCTGGAACAAGTGCTCAGAACCAAAAGAAATCAGGGTGGGCCCCAGGGAAACCAGGCAGTGGGCCAAATGCAAATCAGGCAGGGCGCAGCATCCAGTCAAGGTCTGCCTCTCCTTTCTCTGGGTGTTTGGGGATAACAGGAAGTGGGGCCAGGACAGCTGTGTCTGGTGAAAACAGATGTTCTCTGGGCCTGAATGTGGGACACGGAGGAGGGGCGGTGGGGGGGGGAACGGGAAGGGGGGGGCCACGGCCAGTGAAATGCAACAACCAAGACATTCTTTCATTTCTTTAATTTTACTTTTATGATGAAAAATTTCAAACATCCACAAAGTAGAGGGAACGGCATGAGGAACCCCACGTCCTCATCAGCCAGCCAGCCTCAACAACCATCTCCACCCCACCATTCTCATTTCCTTTTTTTTTTTTTTTTTTTTTTGGAGTTGGAGTCTCACTCTGTCACCCAGACTGAAGTGGCACACTCCTGGCCACCACAGCCTCAACCTGCTGAGCTCTGGCGATCCTTCCGCCTCAGTCTTCCAAGTAGCCGGAACTACAGGCGTGTGCTATCATGCCCGGCTAGTTTTTGATTTATTGTAGAGACAAGATCTTGCCAAGTTGCCCAGACGGGTCTCGAACCCACAGGCTCAGGCAATCCACTTGCCTCAGCCTCCCAAAGTGCTGGGATTACAGGGTGAGCCACCGAGCCCGGCCA
>NW_007253577.1:286396-290605 GCF_000164805.1 Carlito syrichta | reverse complement strand
GTTCTGGTTGTATAATTGAGCTCATGGTCTCAAACTGGATTTTTTTTTTTTTTATGAGTCGGTGTCTCACTGAACCCAGCAAGTCGAGGCTGCAGTGGTCGTGAGCGTGCCAGTGTACTCCAGCCTGGGCAACAGAGTGAGACTCATACCACCATGCTGACTGGTCTAACTTTATATTTATGCATGTGAATAACAATAGGCACTGCTTACAAATCCCCACACTTCCCCAACACACTGCTCTTGCATTCTCTGGCTGTATCACAAGGTCCCTCCCTAAACCTATGCCCTCTCCTCCCTCTTTGCTCTCAGCCGGTGGCTTTGTCTTATATTTCCAACTCTGAACTTTCTTTTTTTCTTTTTTGAGTTGGAGTCTCACTCTGATGCCTAAGCTGGAGTGCAGTGGCATGCTCACGGCCACCGCAACCTTGACCTGCTGGGTTCAGGCTATCCTTCCGCTTCAGTCTTCCAAGTAGCCAGAACTACAGGCGCGTGCTATCACACCCAACTAACTTTTTATTTTATTGTACAGACAAGGTCTCACAAAGTTGCCTGGGCTAGTCTTAAGCCCATGGGCTCAGGCTATCCACTTGCCTCAGCCTCCCAAAGTGCTGGGATTACAGGCTGAGCCACCGAGCCCGGCCACCATTCTCATTTCATTCTTCCCCTCAAGCCCCTTTAAACGGACAGTCCAGACATCACATCATTCCACTCATAAATATTTTAGGATGTATCTCTCACATATTAGAACACTTCTAAAAATAAGCTCAATATCATTATCATACTTAATAAAATGAACAAGTCCTTAATATAATCTAACATGCAGTCCAGGTTTAAATCTCCTCACTTTCCTTAAAACTATCTTTTTTGAGCCAGGCTCGGTGGCTCAGCCTGTAATCCTGCGCCTTTGGGAGGCTGTGGTGAGTGGATTGACTGAGCCCGCGGGTTCGAGACCCACCTGGGCAGGCGAGACCTCATCTCTACAATAAATTTTTTTTTTTAAATTAGCCGGGCATGGTAGCGTGCACCTGTAGTTCCAGCTACTTGGAAGGCTGAGGCGGAAGGATTGCCAGAGCCCAGCAGGTCGAGGCTGCGGTGGCCGGGAGCGACCACTGCACTCCAGTCTGGGCGACAGTGAAACTCCAACTCACTGGGCAGGGATGGCAGCTCATGCCTGTAATCCCAGCACTTTGAGAGGCCAAGGTGAGACCATTACTTGAGTACAGAGTTTAAGACCAGCCTGAGTAACATAGCAAGACCTCAAAATATGAGCCGGGCATGGTGGGGCATACCTGTAGTCCCAGCTACTCAAGAGGCTGAGGTGGAAGGATCGCCTGAGCCCAGCAGGTGGAGGCTATGGTGAACCACGATCATGCCCACTGCACTCCAGCTTGGGCGACAAAGACTCCAACTCAAAGGAAAAAAATCTTTTACAGGTTCGCATATTTGAATCAAGATCTAAACCTGCCCACACATCACATTTTGGTGCAGTCTCTCAAATCCCTCATAATCTCTAACAGTGCTTCTCCGTTTTTTTATGCCACTTTACTTGCTGTAGAAACCAGGTACTTTGTCCTACAGAACTTTCCCCACTGTTGATGTGGTGAAACCCTCATGGTGTCTTGTAATGTGCTGCCCTGTCCTCCAGTTTCCTGGAAACTGGTGTCTGGGTCCCGAGGGGTGACCTAATATAGGGCCAATTATTTCAGCAAGAGATTCCCTGGGCAGCTATGCCTTTCCCCTGTCGCATCATACCCAGAGCACAGAAGGTTGGGTTTCCCCTTTGGGGGTAATACCGGAAGGATCAGTGGGTTCTGGTGTCTCCAGCCTGGTCCCTCTGTTATAAAGCCCCACCACCTTGCCCCCTGCTGTTTCAATGCCTTTCCTAGAATCTTAAAACATTTCCAGAGCCAGGAGAGATCTGAGAGCCCATTCACTCATTTTCTATCCATCCCTCAAATATTCCTTGAGCCTCTGCTGTGCCAGGTCATGAGCTGCCATGAACGAAACCGACAGTTGTTGGGGAGGCAACACACACAGGCTGAGAGGCGAGGGGTATGTGGAGAGTTACACGGGGGAAGTAATAGACAGCCACCAGGGGCTACTGTGTGATGGGGGACCACCGAAAGACAAAATGCTGGAACTTGGCGAGCCAGCCGTGTAGGGATGGGAGAGGCATCCCAGGGAGAGGGAGGAGCCGAGGCCAGCAGAGAACCTGGCACCTTAAGGGAGGCAAGAAGGCCACTGTGCCCACAGCCAGAGAGCAACAGAGAGGGAGTCTATGCTAACAGACTTGGCACCCCTGCGTCCCCCATTACAGCCAGAACATGAGCTCAGAGAGGGCGGGGAGGTGCTATTTATTAAGCAACAACCCATGTCAGGAGCTTTCTGGGCAGCATCTCAAAGTCCCACGGCATGCTACATAAGGCGTCTTGTGCCCATTTTCCAGACGAGGCAGTGAAGTCTCCTGCCTAGGAGCGTAAGGCTAGTGGTATGCAGGAGGGTGGAGCCCAGGTCTGATGAGGCTGTCTGCTACCTCAAAGTCAGCCCACGGTGAGATGACCACTGCAGAGCTGCCTAAACCCAGATGGCAGCTGTGACCTGGGCCAAGTGCCCTCTCCCCTTCTGTGCCTCCGTTTTCTAATCTGTAAAATGGGAATAGTAATAGCACCTATTTCAATGAGGTGAGGATGAAATGAGATAACGCATGAGAAGTACTTAGAACAGCGCCTGACACCCAGTGCCACTTGACGACATACACTTATGTTTCTGCTTCTATGGGCATGTGTACCTACAGCAGGGCAGGGCTGGCATCACAGGTCACCAGCCTCCAGTCCAGGGCCCATCTCGGTCATCAACTACACGGGCCTGGTTCACAGAAGGTGCAGGTGCGTGTGGTGTGCTGCTGGGAGGAGAGAAAGCTGACCTCAGCCCCGCCCCGGCTTGCTGGGGGTGGGGGCTGGTGGGAGAAACCTCAGCCCCCTGTAGAATGTCTCCAGGCTCCTGCATTTCCTGTCCCTAGCCAGGGCTCCCACGCTGCCGTCCCTCTCTGTCCCCCTCATCACGGAGCCCCCCTCAGCTGCCCAGCCCAAGGGTCAGTGGCTGTCCACAACTCTCCTCTGACCCTACTCATGGGCACCCTAAGACGGATAGGGAGGGCTAACGATGAGAAGGCTGGGAGGCAGATACATTCCCAAGGGGCACCCAAGGCCCAGACAAGGCGGTCCAGCCTTGCCCCCTCCCAGGCCCTGCCCCCGGGCCCAGATGGGTCACCTCAGCACAGGGCACTGGGAACTTCACGCCCTCCCTGCAGACACCCGAAGAGTTAAGCCCAGACTCCCTCCTTCCTCATCCCAATTCTGATCCTTGCTGACTCTGCTCCCCGCCCCACCCGACCCACCCCCAGCTATTCTGGGACAATGGAGGCAGCAGATGGCCCGAGTCCTGTTCCCTCCACCCGACCCTCGGGATCTGGGAACAACCCGAAAATCTGCTGCTGCTTCTAAAAGCAGGCCGACCATCAGCCTTCCTGGGTGGGTGGCGGGAGAGACGGCGGCTATGGATGGCACCACTCCACCCCCCACCGGGTGGCGGGGCGCCCTTGCCCTCGTCAGCTGGCCTCCCACAATCCCAGCATTGGGTCTGCCCAGAAAGAAAGCAGGCTTGGAGGAGCGCAAGCACCTGGCTCTGCCTGACTCGCTGTGTGACCTCAAGCACATGGCCGTCCCTCTCTGGGCCTCTCCTTCTTGGAAAACAAGGGGCTGCACCCAGGCACTCAGAGGCTCTGGACAGCCCAGACATAGATGTGGCGGGTGCGGTTTCTGGCCCTTGGAGGGTGGAGGCTGTGCTTCCTAAGACCCAGTCCTGGCTGCCTGGGTCGGGGCCCCTCTAGCCCTCAGCTCTCCCTCCCCCCCCAAGCCCCTCCATGACCCCAGCTCCCAGCATCACCGGGCAAGGCACAGGGTAGGGAGAAGAGACCTCCCTGTCTAGCCCTCCCCCACCTCTGTGCCACCCTGGCCCATAGTCCACCATGATCATTCATTCATTAATCCCGCCTCCTTAGGATCTGAAGTTCAAGGGCACTGCATTTATTCAGGGCCTGCCTTGGCTGTCCAGTTGCCCCTTGGTACCTTAACCTGACTCAGGCTGAACCCATCAGGTCTGAGTCTCCATTCTGCCTTCCCTCATTCTTCCCAGCATGCACCTCATGGC
>NW_007253577.1:275001-286167 GCF_000164805.1 Carlito syrichta | reverse complement strand
AAGCCTCCAATCCGTAGCCAGCTTTGTTATGCGTCCAATAGGACTGTAACACGGCGTCGGGCCCACCCTACTCCCATGCAGTTCCTCCAATAGGAACATAGCACGGCCCCTTCCCGCCACTGTCAGGCTAATAAATACAGCCCTCTCCCCGCAACTCTCTCTCTTGTCTCTCTTTCTCTCTCTCTGTCGCTCTCTCCCTCTCTGCAGCTCTCTCCCCACCTCTCTCCCACTCCTCTCTCTCTCTTACTCTCTCTTTCTCTCTCTCTTTTTCTTTTTTCCTGTTACAGATCCTCTCTGTAACAGCCGCTTTAATAAATCTCTTGGTCCTGGCCGGGTGTGGAGTCATTACTAGCACCTACCTTCTTTCACACACCCATGCACACCTTCACACACCACATGCTAATACACACACAGGTTAATAGCTATCACTGTCCACAGGGCCCTTCCTTTCTCTGTGCCAAGCTCTGAGCCAGGAGCAGAGGCCGCTGTGACAGGCAGATAAAGATCCTACCACAGTCAGAAGCACCTTGGCTGCCTGGAACAGAAAACTGGACCAAGCAAGACTTTAGCAAATAAAAGTTTAATTTTCTTACAGAACCAGACGCTGGGGGGATAACTGTGGATGATTGTTTTGGCCTTTGCTTCATGGCGGCAAAGCGGCCGCCCAGACCAGTCATCACAGCCACAGTCACAGCAGGAAGATAGGGTAGGGTGCTGCCAAACTTTCCCTAGAAACATCCCTGTCAGCTTTGCTGAGTGCCCTCTGGCTGGAGCTGGCCACGTGGTAGCCCCTAACAGCAAGGGAGGCTGGGAAAGTGAGCAAAGGGGTCATCAGGATTGGCTGGGACCCATTAAAATCCATCATTTGAGCTGGGCTTGGCGGCTCAACCCATAATCCCACACTTTGGGAGGCTGAGGTGAGTGGATTGCCTGAGCCCGTGGGTTCGAGACTCACCTGGGCAACTTGGCAAGACCACATCTCTACAATAAATCAAAAATTAGCCGGGCATGGTAGCGCGCGCCTGTAGTTCCAGCTACTTGGAAGGCTGAGGCGGAAGGATCGCCGGAGCCCAGCAGGTCGAGGCTGCAGTGGCTGGGAGTGGCCACTGCACTCCAGTCTGGGTGACAGAGTGAGACTCCAACTCAAAACAAAACAACCCATCATTTGGCCTGGGCACACTGAGACTCCAAAATCTGACCCTGTTGCGAAGGGTGGGGGGCATCGGCCACAGGCCCTGGATTGGCCATTGTCCCCCCAGGGCCCCTTGCTGACTGGGGACCCAGCCAAGGAAGAGGGAGCAGGTGGCACAGTCCTTGAACCCCAAGGGAATGACAGACAGACCAGAGCCGGAACAAGGGCCAGCCCCCACTCAGCCATGTCACTCTCTCAAGAATCAGTGCCCCAGGCCTTCACCCTTCCCTGCAGCTCGAGTGCCCCTGCCCTCGAGGCCTGAGCCGCCTGAGGGCACCCTGGAGGCTCTCCTGTGCCACCTGGCCCACCTGATCGTCTGGACTGTTCGACTTCCCCTCCCGGGGGCTTGGGATGCCTTTGGTGCCAGCTGCTACCTGGTCCCTGGGCCCGCCTCCCACCCAGAGGCCCTGCTGGGACTGCCTCAGCACCGCCTTGGGAGGCGAGGGGCAGATGGAAATCTCCACCCAACCTCTCCCCAGCACTTGGGGTTCATCGGGCAGCCAGCTGCAGACACCAGGGTGTGTCGGGGTAGAGGAGACAGTGGAGGGAGCGGAACCTGCAGAGAGACCAGAAAAGGACAAGATGGCCACCCCGCACCCACCTTCACCCAACCTCCTGGGGTGCCAGTGCAGAGATGGCTTTGAGCAGGGTTTCTCCACTCCCACACTATCAGCATGCAGAGACTGGTCATTCTTGGTTGTGAGGGCCGTCCTGTCCCCATCCGGTACCCGTCAGCATCCTGGGCTCTACCCACGAGATGCCGGCAGCATTACCCTGAACTGTCATCCCTTAAAGTGTCTCCGGACATTGCCAAATGTCCCTTAGGGGACACAATCACCCCCACTTGAGAACCCCTGGCTTAGAAAAACTTGGAAAGCCAGAGAGGCCATAAAGAGACCTCTGCTGAGGCCAGAGCATCCGACCACACCTAGCCAAGCCTCCAGTTGGCTCTAACCCCACCAGGCAGCAGCCTATGCCTTCTAGAATCTTCAGGCCTAGAGGAAGTTGAACATTAGTTCATACAGCAATGCAGCCAGAGCTCACACACTTCCACTGACGGGGAGCTCATCCCGTTAGAAGCCAGCTTCTTTCATCTTGGAATTTTGAATGTATTTTTCCTGTATTGAGCCAAACTCCGTCTCCTTGTAAGGTCCAATTTGTCCAACTCAGCCCTGGTCCTGGGACCCTCAGAATAGCTGTGAGCCCTCTGCTCCAGGACAGGAAGCTCTCTAGGGTCAGGAGCCCTGGTTCCCCCAAGGGTTCAGATATACTCCAGACAAATCCAGGGTCCACACAGGGCCTCCAAGGGCCCTGAGCAGGCTCCCTGCCACCCCCCCAGCTGGATTTTCCACCAGCCTCTCCTCTCCTCTGCATCCAGGTCACACTGCCTTCCCTAAGCAGGTCAAGCAAGAGCCATCTCCTGCCACTAGGCCTTTGCATATGCTGTGCCCTCCACCTGGGGCACTCCGCCATCCGCCTCTTCTCCCAGTTCACTCGGGCCGGTCCTTCAGTCCCACATGCCACCTCTTCCGAGAGGCCTTCCTGGCCAGCACCCACTCCCCAGGCAACATCAGGGCCCTGTCTTATTCTCTCCCGTAACAGCCTGTACTTCTCTGTGCCCCTCATGCCCTGCACATATGGGGTCCCAGACCCGTCACCCCTAAGTTCTTCCTCTGGACAAGTCTCTGGCATTTGAGTGGGCCCAGAGTGCACCCCATCTGCCTCCCTTTGCCTCCCAGGGCCCCTGCTCTTTCCCCAAGGGCAGGATCCGGGCTCCTTCCCCGTCGCCGGGCCCTCTGCTCGTCACTGGTCAGGGGCAGGAATGGGGGCTGAGGAGCTGGGGGTCAGTCTGATGGCCCAGAGATGGAGCAGATTGCCGTAGGAGGGAGGAGCCCCACGTGGCTGGGGTCATGCAGACTGAAGCCAGGCTGTCGGTTGGCAGAGATGCTGGGAGGAATTGAGCATCAGTTCTGGGGTAGGACCAGTGGGCCCAGGTCCATGTGCCTCCCCTACTTCCCCCCTCCCCCTACTCCCCCCGGCAAGCTGAAAGCAGAAGCCACGGCTGGCTGGGGGCGCTGGTGTGGAGTAGGGGAGCTGTACGCCACAGGGTGTGCCAGGACTATGCTAGATAAGCAGGGCCCGAGCTGAGCAGCCTCATCTCCCTGCGGCCTGTCCTGGGTGGCACTGGAAGGCACCATTTCAACCCTCTACCCACCTAGAGGAAGCATCTGAAAGTATCAGAGAAAGAAAGAGCCTCAAAAAGATAAAAATTCCCAGCTAGGCCTAGTGGCTCAGCCTGTAATCCCAGCATTATGGAAGGCAAGTGGATTGCCTGAGCCCATGGGTTCAAGACCAGTCTGGGCAACTTGGTGAGACCCTCGTCTCTACAATAAGTCAAAAAATTAGCCAGGCATGGGAGCACATGCCTGTAGTTCCGGCTACTTGGAAGGTGAGGCGGAAGGATGGCCGGAGCCCAGTGGTTAGACACCGGGATGGCCGTGAGTGCACCACGGCACTCCAGCCTGGGTGACAGAGTGAGACTCCAACTCAAATAAATAAATAAATAAAAACTCCCCTCCACGTCTGATTCCCCCAGGAGAGCATCTGCCTTGCTCAGTGAGGATGTTTCAGTCTCCCAGGGGTTCCTGAAGACTCCCAGAGGATCCATGATATCCAGCCTCCACGTGTTGTGAATGGGGAGACTGAGTCCCAGAGAGGGCAAGACGCTTGCCCGAGGACACACAGCAAGCCAGTGTCAGAGCAGGGACTGACATCCACTCCCTCCCACTCCTCTCCCTCCCAGCCCAGTCGCCGGGTTTGGATGCCTGGACTTAGCCCCTCTTCCTCCTGCCCCACAGCCCCAGCCCCCAACCCACCTGGAGGGGTCCTCCTCGGAGGAGAAGGGACCCTGTAGCTTGATCACGTTGAGTCTTCCTTCAAAGACACCGTAGCTGAGGGTGACCTGGGCAGGGAGACACAGAGACGTGTTGGACCATCACACTGGGGACCCCCACCAGGGGGCAGCATCCTGGCAGAGAGGGCACTTGGAGAGGTGCCAGAGGCGGCCACCGCACCTACAGTTGGAGGGAGGGGCTTCACTAGGGAGCCCGCCCACTCCCCAAGGAACCTGCCGGCTTGCTGAGCACTCTTACAGTTCGGCTTACCCGGGAGGCTGGACCCATGCCCTCATCCTACAGATTTGGAGAGAAGAGCAACTTTCCAGTAAGTTGCAGGTCCAGAATAGAGCTGGGGTCTTCTGAGACACAATGGAGGGCCTTGGCAGACCCTCTTCCCCCAGCGCCTCCACTCCACCAATCAGTGCGGACATGGGGTCACTGCTGCAGCTCAGAGGCAGTGGCACAATGGTCCAAGACTGTGGGCTCAGGGACCACCCAGCTAAGTTCCAGTCCCCCTCTGTCCTGCACCAGCGGTGTGTCACAATCAGTTCTGCCTCTGTAGAAGGGGGATAATGTTAGTCCTGACTTCATGTGAATATTATGGGGAACCGGAGAGTAGGTAAGGCCCCCAGTGTGGTGCCTGGCATGGCGGGTGCTCAGGAATTCCTAACCTTTAGAGGACTCTAGTTTTGGCTGCCCAAAATCCCATTCCCTGCCTTCAGGCCCTGCAACCTAATGCAACCAACCTCTCCCCTAGCTCCAGGCCTGAGCAGTCAGCACTAACTCCAGGCGCCAGCAGGAGATAAGTCCTATGACTCCAGGCCGGCCCTCAGTCAATGATCTGGGATCATTGGTGGCAGCAAGAGCTCTCACCATGGTGGGGTAGAAACCTGGGGCTGCCCTCCTGCCAGCGTGAGGGGTGGGCCTGCCTGAGGGTGAGGGAGAGCAGATGGGACAGGAGAGAACCCAGAATGCTATCTTTTACTAGACCCAGACACCCCTCACAAGCCAAGCCCTCGGCTTCTCAGTTACGTGAGCCACCAACACATCTCCTTTTCTGTTTAACCAGTTAATGTTGAGTTTCTGTCACTTGCACCCAAAAGGCTCTGCCTCACACTGCTGGGCGGAAGATCCCAGGGACCCTCCAGCCAGGACCGTCTACAGCAGGGGTCCCCAACTTGTCAGATCAGCACCGAAAAACCTTTTTCCATTTCCCACATCCTATCTTCATGAAGCCAGTTTTCTGCAGTGACAGCAGCCATAGCGATTACAGAGTAGACTGGACATAAGCAGCACACTTCGGGTGTCATTGTCTCCCATCACCCCCAGAGAGGACCATTAGTTGCAGGAAAACAGGCTCAACGCTCCCTCTGATTATGCATTAGGGTGAGTTGTATGATTATTTCATTATCTATGTCAATGTAATAATAAAGTGCACAATAAATGTAATGTACTTGAATCATCCCGAAACCACCCCTCCCCTGGTCCATGGAAAAACTGTCTGCCACAAACCTGGTCCTTGATGCCAAAAGGTTAGGGATCACTGGTCTACAGAGTCCAAGGGTGGCATCTGCAAGGCAGGCAGAGCCAGCTTGACCTGTGAGCAGTGCCTCCCCTGCCAGATGGAATGGCGCCACTCCCCCACCATGCCTGCGTGTCCCCCCTAAAGACCTGTCCTTCTCAGTAACCTCGGGGTTAGCAGAAAGACAGGGAAGTCTTAAAGAAGAGGAGGCTGCTGGGAGGAGTCAGGAGCGGAAGGCCTGGCTTCTTAGGAGGGACGTGGGGAGGGCAGGCAAGGGAGGGAGAGAGGAATAGAGGCAGGGGTGAGAGCAGGGTGGTGGGAACTGAAGACAAGCTTCCTCTCGCCTTCCCAGGTTCTTCCGGCTGGCATTTGGGGGCCAGATCAAAGAATTTCAGCCTCAGAAGAGGCGGAGAGGGCACTGTGTGCTCTTAGGGGGTCTTCTGTCACCTGGGCCTCCGTTTCCCCGTCAATAGGGGATAACCAGGCCCCCCTGAGTATACAGAGTTCCAGGTTGCTCTCAAATGCCAGGAGGGCGGAAGAGGGGAGATCCCATGTTCCTTTGTGGGGACCTTCCTCTGCCCCCATCGCCACCTGCCCCGAAACCAGCTCACCTGCTCCGGGAGCTGGGCGACCCTCAGCAGCTGCAGGGTCTCCAGGTGGGAGTGGAAGAGGGGGCTGGGCTGCAGGCGGCCGCCCAGCTTGCACTCCACGATGTATCCCACGGTGCAGTCGTCCGGCAGCCGGATGAGAGCGGATGTGTCCACAAAACGGGAGCCACTGAGAGACAGGGTTGGGCTGTGGCCGCTGCCCGGGTGCTCCACGCCCAGAGCCTCCACCCCTCACCCCTTCACCAGGTCAGCGGGGAGAGCAGAGCTCCTGCCTGACGTGTGCCATATGACCTTGACCAAGTTGGGAATCTCCCAGAGAACCTCAGTCTCCTGTGAACTGGGGGTGATAACGTCCCCGCCTTCCCAGGGCCGTTGGGAGGATTCAATAGGGGACTGGGTTGCTGAAGCCCTTTATAAAAGTATTCTTTCCAGCCCGGCATGGTGGCTCGGCCTGTAATCCCAGCACTTTGGGAGGCAGAGGTGAGAGGATTGCCTGAGCCCAGGGGTTCAAGATCAGCCTGGGCAACTTGGTGAAACTTCATCTCTAAAATAAAAAAAAAATTTTTTTTAAGTAATAATAAGCTGGGCCTGGTAGGGCGTGCTTGTAGTTTCGGCTACTCGGAAGGCTGAGGCAAAAGGATCGCCGGAGCCCAACAGGTCGAGGCTGCGGTGGCCGGGAGTGGCCACTGCCCTCCAGTCTGGGCGACAGAGTGAGACTCCGACTCAAAAAAAAAAAAATCATCTTTCCTTTGCTCCCGTTCTCATCATTCAGTCATTCACTCATTTGTTTGTTGCTGAGCTTGAGAGTCTCCCTGATGCTACACCAGGGCTGAGAACACAGAGGAGAAAGACAGCAGTCCCACTCTGCGGTGCTAAGTCAGCCGGAAGCACACAGCCCGGGGGCACAGGGAGTGTGAGGCGGGCTTCCTAGAGGAGGTGGCAGGTTGAAAATGGAGTCTGCAGGTGCTGAGGGAGGAGAACTGCTCCAGGCAAGGCATCACCTGGCCCCATGCACCCCACGGATGCCCCTCCCCAGGACACCTGACCAAGGGCAAAAGGGTGCAGAAACCCAGCCTGGGCCCCCAGCCCAGCATGCGTGGCCATGAGCTGTACCTGTAGGAGTGGGCATGGGGGCTCTTCCTAACGCACAGCGAGGTAACACAGGTGGGCAGAGCCTGGCTGGAGCTCCCAGCACAGGGCCAACTCCTGCTCCACACCTGCTGTAGACTTCCCAGGACAACATGCCCACCCCTGCTCCCACGTGAATCCCCCGGGGGGCCCCACCCAGCCAGGGTGAGACAGGGCGGGTTCATGTCCCAGCAAAGCACGCAGGCTTTGGAACCTAACTCCGCAGTTGAGTGATCTTGAACGTGGGTGACCTTAGAATTGCTTAATCTCTCAGTGCCTCAGTTTCCTCAGCTGAAAAAACAAGGCTAACGCCACCTTCCCTCCACCCACTCCCTGTGTCGTGATCCTCTTGGCAAAGCACAGGCTTGGCTCAGAGCCAACCCTCAACACAAGGTGGTAGCTCACTGACACTGCTGGTAACGATAGCAGCCTGCCAGGAAGCCTTCCAGAGGCCAGGCCTTGGCTCCTTGTAGAATTCCGGTGCCACGCCCACACTAAGGCTTCTACTGCCCCTGGGATGCCCCCAGCTGGGGCCCCAGGGCTATCTTAGCTCAGATGCCACCTCCTCCTAGAAGCCTTCCCCCTTGTCCCCAACCAGAAGGCCTTTCCCCCTCCTCTGAGTGCCCCTATATGTGGCCTTCACCTCCTCTGTGGTGTGGGCAGGTCAGAAGAGGGCATCAGACAGGACTTCCCAGTGCCTGCCCAGACATTTGCTCACAGAACCCTCAGCACACCTTTGGCTGTTGTGCTGTCAAGCCCATTTGCAGATGGGAGGACTGAGGCTCTCGGAGGTAGCACGACTTGCCTGTGTGTGACAGCGTGCACTTGACCATGTAGCCCCTGAGAACAGAGTGGCAGGTAGCTTGTTTGCCACTGACTGTGCGGCTCTGTGACACACAGAAAAGGGGCCATGTCTCCCGAGCTCCCATTCAAGCCCTTCCTGCTGCTAAGGGCCCTCCTGTACCCTGGCAGAAACCCCCTGCCTACCCCAGGGTCTCTGCTTACCTGGCCCACGGCACCATCTTCAAAGCCAGTTTGCGGTTGATGCAGAAGCCGGCGCCCCCAGTGGCGAACCAAAACTGTACGGGTCTCTGAGGGCGGGGAGCACCAAGGTGCAGAGTGAGTCTGGGGGTTTGGGGGAACAGAGGGCAGGAGGGGGCACAGCCTGGCCACCTTTCATCCTCCCGCCAGCATGGCTCAAAAGTTCTTTATTTTACATCTCATTAGAGTCTCGCTACAGTATGGCGCTATTGTACCCATTATATAGATAAAGAAACTGAGGCCCAAGATCACATAGCTAATTGGTTTGGGAGGGTCTGCAAACGCTGCACCGGCTCCCCTAGGCCACAGTGGCGGGCCTAGGTGGATGGGCCAGGTGTACCCAGGTGGGCATTGAACATGCACAGGAGAGACACGCTCAGATACAAAGGCAGAGCCGAATCTCACACAGACGTCTAATGTTTTCTAGCGTCTATTGTGCGCCAGGTCCCGTGCCACGATCTGGGATAGATGACCTCATTGAATTCTATGATCACAGCCACCCCCGTGGGTAGGGGCTGTAATCAACTGCTTCACAATCAAGGAAACCTAGGCACAGAGAAGTTAGATGACATCAGTCAAGGTCACAAAGTCAGGAGGTGGCCAGGCTGGCGTGTAACCCAGGGAGTGAGGCTCCAGATTGGATGCCCCAGCTCCAAAGGCAAACCACGTAAGCACAGGTGCATAGCCAGGGGTAAAGTGTGGAGGCCTGGGGAGCTCTTGGCTCCCTTAGAATCACTCACACACAGAGCCCCGGGGCCCAGAGGATGTAATTAGGGCTCAGAGGCTGATGAGCTGCTGATAATTATGGTTGTGTTTTCTGCTCTTGGTTTTCCTAATGAAGCAGATGGTGACCTGGGGAGGGAGGGAGGGCCTCAGAGAGTGCCCCGGTCCCCAGTAGGCCCTGCCTCTAGGGAGGGGATCCCCTCCGACCCTGGAAAGGGAGGGAGGGTGAGCCCCACAGAGTGCCTAGGTCCCTACCAGGCCCTGCTTCTGGGGAGGGGACCCCCTGGTCCTGGGGTGAAGGGTGAGCTCCACAGAGCACCCAGGTCCCCACCAGGCCTGGCCTCTAAGGGAGGGGAACTCCTGACCTGCCCAGGGAGCCCTAGCCTAGGCCAATGCAACACCTGAAGCCTGGTCGGACAGGGAAAGAACCATGCAATATTTGGGACACCCTTATACTAAATTCCTTACTGTTTATCCGAAAGTCAACCATAACCAGGTATCTTGGTTTTTTATTTGCTTTCTAAATCTGACGACCCTAATCAGTGTCCACCCAGGTCTGGAGCTGATGCTGGTACAGGGGCCCCCTGTCGTGCCAGGGGTCAACTCCCCATCACCGGAGACGTCTGGAGAGAGAATGCATTATCTCATTCTCCCCATTTCACAGAGGAAGAGACTGAGGCTCAAAGAGCAGAAGCCACCGGGCCAAACCCAGAGAGATGAACCAAATCCGAAACCGAGAACCTGTCTCCTCTCTCCAGCACCTGCCCCCCCCCAGGACCAGCGGCCACTGGGTGAAGGCGGAAGGAAGGGACAGACCGTGCGGTTGTGAGGCCGCGGCTCCGAGGCATGGATGGGCCGATTCAGGCTGGGCCTGCCTACGTAGACATCTCGGTCTGGTGGGAAGGCTTTCAGCAGCCGCAGCAGCGCCCTCGGGTTCACATAGTTGTCATCGTCCACATGGCAGAACCACCTGTGGGGGTGGACGGGAGGCAGTGAACTTGGGGGAGTCCAAGCCAGCCAAGCTCCTCTTGTGCTCTTATAATCAGTCTACAAACAGCTACAGGGTGGGGGTGAGGGTGAGGGTTGGCTAACATTTAGGACACCTGTTTTGTACCAAGCAGCGTGTTGGGTAAGCTTGAGAGGAGGGTGTGCCCACGTAACAGACGAGGACCAATACTCTGAGAGGTTAAGACACTTGCCCAAGGTCACACAATTAAATGGCAGGATTTGAACCCAGCTGATCTGCCCAGCCTGCTGCCCACTGCCTGCTAGGTGGGTGGAGACTGGAGTCAGACTCCAGGAGGCCCAGGGGCTCTTTCCACTGGATCCAGACCACTTCACTTTTTTGACACAGCACTCAATTCAGGAAGTAGCCTGAGGTCAAGGGCCGACCCACCCCAGAGACCAGAACCTCACCTGAGCCCACTGGCCAAGAAGGCATTGAACTCAGCAGCCATCTTGCAGGACAGAGCTGGGTGGCTGTGCTCCGCGGAGCAGTTGGTGACCACAAGGTGGGACCCTGGAGAAGCAGGAGAGAGTCAGGGGACGCTGCACAACTAGCCCTCGCAGCCCCAAACACAAATGCCAAGAGAGGCCTGGCCTCAGAGAGGGAGCTGAGGGAGGGACTTGCTCTGGGGCTCAGACAGCACCCAGCATCAGAGTAACCCACCCACACCCATCTCTCACATGGTGAACCTGAGTCCCACAGAGGGCCAACCTGCCCAGAACCACAGAGCCAGTGGCAGCAGGCTGGGCTGGGACCTCCCCCATCCACACCCACACCTGTTCCAGGAAAGAAGCCTGCCACCCCTCCTGGGAAGACGTGAGCCCCTACATGCCAGGGGTGGGCAGCCCTGCTTCCTGGGAGCCCTCGGACCAGAGCACAGCCCCCCCACCCTTCTTTGGCAGCAGCTGAGGGGTCCCCACCCCACCCAGGCCAGGCAGAGTTACCCAGTCTCTCCTGGAGGCCTTCATCCGGGCTGTCAGTGAAGATGGACGTCTAGGAGTGAGAAGGTGGGGTCAGGACTCGGCCGAGGGCAGCCCCAGGCCGAGCCA